>NC_084615.1:35588218-35888218 GCF_033978795.1 Nerophis ophidion | reverse complement strand
TACAGCGGGTGCCTGTCGGACATTCACCGTCGTTTTCGATGACTTCCCCTCGGAGCAAGGATTCGATGTCTGGAGTCTTTGGCGCAATCAAGCCTTCTCCTCTGCCTGGAATGGCCGTTGACGGACCCGCCAGCGTTAAGGGAGACCAGCGAGCCGGAGATGTAAACGGAAAATCTGTAAGTAAATATATGTATATATGTATCGTATACCGCATGTTTTTTTCTTGTAAAATGAGAATCATTTGACTCACCAGACTGCGATTGGGTTAAAGGGATCGCGTTAGGATCTTACGGCAATTCCTCTATGAAACAAAATGATGAATACACATAATATTAAATAATTCGAAGGTTTAAACACACCTCGATAATCATCTTCCAACTTTGTAAGATCGATCAAACAAAGTTCTTCGTCTTTCACTTCGTCGTCATCGGCTGTTAAAAAAAAAATAAGTATTACAACATCGTACAAGTGCAATGCTTTTAACGTTTAAATGCTTAAACGGAGTTAAACCAATGTCTAATAACGTGGTATAGCAGAGGTAATGGGGTGTGTGTGTGTGTGTGTGTGTGTGTGTGTGTGTGTGTGTGTGCGTGCGTGCGTGCGTGCGTGCGTGCGTGTGTGTGTGCGTGCGTGCGTGTGTGCGTGTCCACATCTCCCCATGTAACATTTCCAGCCATCAATAAAACTGAACCTTCCTTTGTCCCCAAACTGACCTGTTGTAAACATTTAAACTGTCAAATGGATGGTCAGTTGCTAGGTTACACTGTGTTCTGCGATAGTTTCTCCATCTGTTTAAATATGTTTTCGTGAGGTATGGAAGTTGTTTCAAACTATCGTAAACATTTAAACTGTCAAATGGCTGGTCAGTAAAAACTGAACCCTCCTTTGTCCCCTCTTCTGGTCTTAACGATGTGTGCGTACGAATGTGTGTGTGTGTGTGTGTGTATGTGTGTGCGTGTGTGTGTGTGTGTGTGCGTGTGTGCGTGTGTGTGCGTGTCCACATCTCCCCACGTAACAAAAACTTCCCAATCCACGGTAGATAACGATGAAAATATTGAGAAAGGGCTTCCGTCTCTTCTTTCTTTTAGCTGAAATAAGCAGATATCACCCATTTCGTATCTGAATACAAATCCAAAAGATCCCTCCATCCCGTATGCTTCCAAGTCCCATTTCTCACGCAA
The DNA here is from genome assembly GCF_033978795.1 of Nerophis ophidion. Lineage (NCBI taxonomy): Eukaryota > Metazoa > Chordata > Actinopteri > Syngnathiformes > Syngnathidae > Nerophis > Nerophis ophidion. The sequence goes on along the minus strand of NC_084615.1, from coordinate 35,887,037 downwards.
AGACTCGGTCGGCGGCATCTGAATACGATTTAGAAACACTCGACTTTTTTGCGGAGCGTCAATGTAAGTTTTATTATTTTTATAAATCGACACAGGCGTTTCACTAATCATGACCGAATCGAACAAAGTCTTTACGCTAACGTATAAAGCTCCAAATAATGACTAAGCCTTAAACCGCCCTTTTGTACCCCTCCTCTGCGTGTGTGTGTGTGTGTGTGTGTGTGTGTGTGTGCGTGTGTATGTGTGTGTGCGTATGTGAAGTGCGTGCGTGTCCACATCTCCACACGTAACATTCCCAGCCATCAATACATCGAAATCTGGAAGTTGTTTCAAACGATCGTAAACATTTAAACTGTCAAATGGCTGGTCAGTTGCTATTCATACGACATTCTCAAGCTTTCTTAAAAAACTGAACCCTCCTTTGTTCCCTCGTCAGGTCTTAACTCCACCCTCTTCCTGGTTTAACCACTCCCACCGCAGGTCTTAACTCTGCCCTCTTTCTGGTTAAAACTCCACCCTCTTCCTGGTTTAACCACTCCCACCGCAGGTCTTAACTCTGCCCTCTTTCTGGTTAAAACTCCACCCTCTTCCTGGTTTAACCACTCCCACCGCAGGTCTTAACTCCACCCTCTTCCAGGGTAAGCCACACCCACTTGACCTTGACATTTGACCCTGACCTTTGACTTTGACCCTTGACCTTGACCCCTCATATATCATTAACCTTTAACCTTGACCCCTCATAAATCATTGACCTTTGACCTTGACCCGTCATAAATCATTGATTTATGACCCCCCATAAATCATTTTTGACAGAAGGTATGGTATTAACTTCTCTCCAATGCCCCCCCATACCATCACAGATGCTGGCTTTTGAACTTTGCGTCGATAACAGTCTGGATGGTTCGCTTCCCCTTTGGTCCAGATAACACGATGTCGAATATTTCCAAAAACAATTTGAAATGTGGACTCGTCAGACCACAGAACACTTTTCCTATTTGCATCAGTCATGATCTCAGGCCAAGAGAAGCCGGCAGCGTTTCTGGATGTTGTTGATAAATGGCTTTCACTTTGCATAGTAGAGCTTTAACTTACACTTACAGATGTAGCGACCAACTGTATTTAGTGACAGTGATTTTATGAAGTGTTCCTGAGCCCATGTGGTGATACCCTTTAGAGATCGATGTCGGTTTTTTGATACAGTGCCGTCTGATGGATCGAAGGTTACGGTCATTCAAATTTGGTTTTTGGCCATTCTGCTTGGGTGGAGTGATTTCTCCAGATTCTTTGAACCTTTTGATAATAACGTGGACCGAAGATGTTGAAATCCCTAAATTTCTTGCAATTGCACTTTGAGAAACGTTGTTCTTAATGTGTTCGACTATTTGCTCACGCAGTTGTGGACAAAAGGGTGTATCTCACCCCATCCTTTCTTGTGAAAGACTAAGCCTTTTGTGGGAAGCTGTTTTTATACACAATCATGGCATCCACCTGTTCCCAATTAGCCTGCACACCTGTGGGATGTTCCAAATAAGTGTTTGATGAGCATTCCTCAACTTTATCAGTATTTATTGCAACCATTCACAACTTCTTTGTCATGTTTTTCTGGCATCAAATTCTAAAGTTAATGATTATTTGCAACAACAACAAAAAATGTTTATCAGTTTGAACATCAAATATGTTGTCTTTGTAGCATATTCAACTGAATATGGGTTGAAAAGGATTTGCAAAATATTGTATTCCGTTTATATTTACATCTTACACAATTTCCCAACTCATATGGAAACGGGATTTGTACATTGATTTACAATATCTATATGTAAGCAGAATACTTGTCTAATTTACTATTGTCTCACACTGTCATGATCCGTGGTCCGGATCATGTTTAGTTAGTTTTGGACTCCTTTAGTTCCTGTTTGTGCACCTCCTGAGTTTAGTCACCATGGTTACTTATGATTTTCACCTGCCTCTGTTGTTTGGGACACACCTGTTTGTAATCAAGAGACGCTATTTAAGCCTGCCTATGTTGTTCACTCGTCCTGGCTTCTTTGTTTGCTCCCATGCAACTGTTTTGTTTGATGTTCCTGGTTCTAGCTTCTGTGTTTCCTGTGCTAAGTTTATCCTTAGCTTCCGCGTGCAATCGGCACGCATTCTTTTTGTTTGTTTTCGGTTTGGTTATGATTTGTGATAAATAAATCATTTCCTACCTCACGCTGTCGTCCAGAGCTGTCCGTTCTGCATTCCTGGGAGAGCAATCCTCGCAAAAAGATGCGACCACGCCGTGACACACACATGGCAACTTGTTAATTTTTTATTTTTTTATAAGACACTTAAATAAATATACTGGAGTAGGCTATACTTGTAGCTAATTTCATATACCGTATTTTTCGGAGTATAAGTCGCACCTGCCGAAAATGCATAATAAAGGTGGGAAAAACATATATAAGTCGCACTGGAGTATAAGTCGCATGTTTGGGGGAAATTTATTTGATAAAGCCCAACACCAAGAATAGACATTTGAAAGGCAATTTAAAGTGGAATATTTGATGTGAAGTAATCGGAACCTTGGATAGGTCAATAATTCATAAAAACATTCATTTTGATTCAATATAATGTTTTGAGCAATGACAGTTTGAAAGAAAAAAAAACAGCTTTGTTTTATTAGTCAACATTGCAACTTTTTCTAAATTACATGTCACCTTTAAGCTTTTTTATTTCACTTTTGTTATGTTTTTGTTTATTTTACTAGTACTTTTAGAATGTGCCGTGGGCCTTTAAAACATTAGCTGTGGGCCGCAAATGGCCTCCGGGGCACACTTTTGACACCACTGCTATAGATAACAAAAAATTTAATCTGCTAAATCTATCGATAAAAAGCAAAGCCTGGCGACGCATGCGTGTTTATCACAACTCTCTCGCCCTCTCTTTCTCTGCCCCTCCCTCACGAATGTTGCTGTGTGCCCACACCTTCACAATTTGTTTTGTTTTCAACCCCATCTTAACTCTGAACGTACATTGAAAATACATGCAACCCTAACTCAAATGCCGGACATATGAGGCATTTAAGAAACTCCGCCCGGACAGCCAGGACAGCCCCGCAAAAGAGGACATGTCCAGGGAAAAGAGGACGTATGGTCAGTCTCGATTTGCATAATAAGTATTGATTTCATGTTTACAGGTAATCATAGCAGCTTTTATAATGAGATGCTACCATGACGGGCAGAGTTAGTTAGTTGGTGACGTCACATACGCCCACAGGCATTGATTACCTCAGAATGACGCCGCAACCTCAGAGTCATTCTGGACAATAACCTCTCTTTTGAACACCACGTCAACCACATTACAAGAAATGCATTCTGCCAACTCAAAAATATTGCCCGTCTCCGTCCATCCCTCTCTTTCTCTTTCTCTGCCGCTGAAACCCTGATCCATGCCTTCATCACCTCCAGACTCGATTACTGCAACAGCATCCTCTACCGCTCATCTTCCAAAATCGCCAATAAACTCCAATACATTAAAAACTCTGCCATCCACACCCGCTTCCGTGAGCACATCACCCCAGTCCTTCAGAAACTCCACTGGCTCCCCGTTTCTCACCGGATCCACTTTAAAATCTTCCTCTTCACCCACAAAGCTCTCCACAACCAGGCCCCCTGCTTCCTCACCAACCTGCTTCACCGCCATAACCCTTCACGCAGCCTCCTCTCCCCACCACTCAGAACCGAGCTCCGGACCTGGGGGGATAGAGTCTACTGCATCGCTGCTCCCACCCTCTGGAACTCTCTGCCCAAACCCATCCGTGACTGCTCAGACTTTCCTACCTTCAAAAGCCTTCTCAAAACAGATCTGCTTTTAACCTGTGATTAGTGTTCTGTGTCTTGTAATGATGTCCCGTCTTGCTTTTATATTTCCTGTATTATGTATTAATACTTTAAACTGTTTTATATTTACATTTTTATCCTGTAAAGCGTCTTTGAGCAACCTGAAAAGCACTCTACCAAATAAAATGTATTATCATTATTATTATTATTATTATTATTATTATTATTATTATTATTGTTATTATTAGAAGGGAATTGTTAACACAACTGGCAAATGATTCCCAGGAATCGAAACACTGGGAACCGGTTCTAAACAAAAAAAGGTTTAAGATTCCTCATCTCTACTCGTTGAGACGATTGACTGCCACGATTGTCCCATTTTTGGGTGGCTAAAATGTGTTCCATTTTGTCCACTAGCGATGCTGAGCTCGTTATTCATGCGTTCGCTAGGTCTCGTCTCAATTACTGTAACGCCCTTTTTTTCGGGTATGCCTATGTCTAGCATTAAAAGATTACAGTTGGTACAAAATGCGGCTGCTAGACTTTTGACAAGAACAAGAAAGTTTGATCATATTACGCCTATACTGGCTCACCTGCACTGGCTTCCTGTGCATTTAAGATGTGACTTTAAGGTTTTACTACTTACGTATAAAATACTACACGGTCTAGCTCCATCCTATCTTGCTGATTGTATTGTACCATATGTCCCGGCAAGAAATTTGCGTTCAAAGAACTCCGGCTTATAAGTGATTCCCAGAGCCCAAAAAAAGTCTGCGGACTAAAGAGCGTTTTCAGGCTCCAGTAATCTGGAATGCCCTCCCGGCAACAGTTAGAGATGCTACCTCAGTAGAAGCATTTTGACAAGAACAAGAAAGTTTGATCATATTACGCCTATACTGGCTCACCTGCACTGGCTTCCTGTGCATTTAAGATGTGACTTTAAGGTTTTACTACTTACGTATAAAATACTACACGGTCTAGCTCCATCCTATCTTGCTGATTGTATTGTACCATATGTCCCGGCAAGAAATTTGCGTTCAAAGAACTCCGGCTTATAAGTGATTCCCAGAGCCCAAAAAAAGTCTGCGGACTAAAGAGCGTTTTCAGGCTCCAGTAATCTGGAATGCCCTCCCGGCAACAGTTAGAGATGCTACCTCAGTAGAAGCATTTAAGTCCCATCTTAAAACTCATTTGTATACTCTAGCCTTTAAATAGACCCCCCTTTTGGACCAGTTGATCTGCCATTTCTTTTCTGCTCTGCCCCTCTCTCCCTCGTGGAGGGGTGTGGGGGAAATGGTTCGGTGGCCACGGATGAACCGCTTTCCTGTGCATCGGTTGGAGACATCTCTGCGCTGCTGTCCTGATATATGCTAGATCCACTCGACGTCCATTGCACCGGTCGCCCTAGGGTAGTGGTCGGCAACCCACAGCTCTTTGGCAACTCTGATGCGGCTCAGCTGTTTAATCGCCGACCCCCCAGACTGTTACGGGGGGATTCCGGATTTCGGTGCCTCTCCCGGACATCACCCGGGGTCAAAGTCCCCTGATTTTCACTCGTACTACAACATAGTGGGCGTGCTGTAATGTCTTTACTTTAAACGTCCTCTACAACATGTCATCATGCCTGCCTTTCAAGCAATGCTATCTGCGTGCCGACCGTACGCATGCTTGCCAGTCCAGCAACATGTTGTATGTGGCTTCCGCAGATATGCGTACACGACGGCATGGCATACTGGGTGATACAGGTTACACTGAAGGTTGTGATATAAACAACTTTAACACTCTTACTAATATGCACCACACTGTGAACCCACACCAAACAAGAATGACAAACACATTTCGGGAGAACATCCTCACAGTAACACAACATAAACGCAACACAACAAATACACAGAATCCTTTGCATCCATGACGATTGGCTATATTATACACGCGCCCCCAACCCCGCCAACCCGCTAGGGTTTGGTGCTAGTCCGGAAGAGTCATGGATGCAAAGGATTCTGGGTATTTGTTGTGTTGCATTTATGTTGTGTTACTGTGAGGATGTTCTCCCAAAATGTGTTTGTCATTCTTGTTTGGTGTGGGTTCACAGTGTGGTGCATATTAGTAAGAGTGTCAAAGTTGTTTATATCACAACCTTCAGTGTACTCTTTGTCACCCAGTATGCCTTGCAGTCGTGTACGTGTATCTGCCGAAGCTGCATACAACATGTTGCTGGACTGGCAAGCTGTTTGTACATATTGTAGAAGGCGTCGAAGGCAATGGCTTCATAGCACGCTTTTATTATTGTTAACTTGGTGACCATCAGCAGATAATAGCGAGAAAGGTTGCGGCTCCCATTGTCTTCTTTATTTTGTGAAACGGGTCAAAATGGCTCTTTGAGTGGTAAAGGTTACCGACCCCTGCCCTAGGGAGATGGGGGTTCACCCACATCTGTGATTCTCTCCAAGGTTTCTCATTGTCATCCCACTGGGTTGAGTTTTTCCTCGCCCTGATGTGGGATCTGAACTGAATATGTCCTCTTGTGATTTAAGACTATAGAAATAAACACTGATTGATTGATTGATTTTGTTTAAGGGCCTACATTTCTACCATATACTGTACATATAATTCCCTGATCAATTGGCAGAAGTATAAAGGAAGGCAAGATTTTTTTTTATAAATATCCCCGCCATGCTTCCACGGTTTGATATGAACTATTCGGGAATTATGCTTACCCCAAATACACAACAGCAGGTAGCAATATGTAAGAGAAGTAGGGCCATAAAATCCTGGGGGCTCAACTGGGGATAATATTTCTCATAGGGCTATAGCGCTCCCCCCAACCCCGGTGTACCAGTGCAAGATATGAAAATCTGAGGGATAGTGCAATGATGGTGTGTCTTTATTCCATCCATCCATCCATTTCCTACCGCTTATTCTCTTCTGGGTTGCAGGGGTCGCTGGAGACCATCTCAGCTACAATCGGGCGGAAGGCGGATTACACCCTGGACAAGTCGCCAACTCATCGCAGGGCCAATACAGATAGACATCTTTATTATTGTTTTATTAATAGGGTGTGTGTTTGTCACTCTCAGTGATGTATTGTGTATTCTGCCAATATTAAAAGTCAAAAATGGAATTGGTCACAGGTCTGGAACTGAAATCTACCTATGTCCTACTTCCCCTACCTGAAGACAATTCTAACCTGAAGCAGATTCTGCTGTCAGGAGTGAATGGTTTGTTGTTGCCGTTGAAATGCATTTCATTCCTTCTGGCTCATTGCTGGAAGCATGCACTCCATTAATAAATGAAATACATGAGTTGGCTGCCATGTTGGTGAATCAGCTCCAGTGTCATCTGTGCAAGGGCTTTTAGCGCCGCCGGTGTGAACAAAAACATTGAAGGTGCATGGATCCGGAGGAAAAGCGTGCCCTTGCAGTAAACCCTGAAGGCTGTCAGGATCAGGGAATGCTCTCAAGGTAATACAAATTGTAAAAATAGCATTTTTGTGATTTTTTAATGTAAGAATTTAAAGCTTGTTTCCAAAACTGCGAGTCAGGACACTTTTATTGTGTTGCATTTTTCAACATGAGCAGAATACTTTTTGTTTTTTCTGAGGGGTATTTAGTTACATTGATGTTTCATAAAGTCTCCAATTAACCTTCTCACACATGTAATTAATTAATTAACACTCAACCCTTCATTCATTTTCACTAGGCTAAAGCTGAGGTACAGCATCTGACTCCTCAAGGCTACAATGGTTCCTCAGTTAACGTCAATCATTAAATCAATCAATTAAAGTTTATTTTATATAGCCCTTAATCACAAGTGTCTCAAGGGGCTGCACAAGCCACAAAGAAATCCTTGACTCAAGAAAAAACTCAACCGAATAGGAAACAAAAAAATCATACTTTATCCAAAATAAGTTTCCCTGTAGGAAACAATAGTGGAGAGGTTACCTTCTAGTGGGTTCTTCAGACCACCACACACTGCCAGGAGAGCCCGAAATTCTGGGTATAACACTGTTTTATTTTCCCTCAAATGGTGCAAAGTATTTTGCTTTTTAGCAACTCGTCTTTTACTGCATGTGTGTCTGTCAGCAGCACCTCCAACTCCAACTACTCATCTCATCACGGCTGCCTCTAGTAAAGGCGACAGGTGATTAGATAACAAGGTCCACCCGGGCCATCTACGCACCTGTCGCTCGCTGTCTTTGAGGCTGGTCCTGACACACCCTGTTCAGCGGCAGACCCGCAGTCCATGATCCTTTTTCACAAATAGGTTCACACAAAACTGTTTACCACAAAGAAAACAATGCAAAACAACTATAAATGTCTAGTTGAAAGGACAAATGGACAATTTGTCAAGACTTGGACTATGGCGCGGTTTGTTTTCCCATGGTGCAAAGCGACTTGACTGGACAAAGCGTTAATTTTACTCAAAAAACAAATAAACAAAAGGCGGAGAACAAACTTGGCTAAGAAAACAAAAACTAGCACAAAGGCAGAACTATGGACATAAAAATGAAAACACTTACTGTGACGTAAAAAAACGAGCATAGATAATGTCAAAAGTTTCAAGAGTGAATCAAGGGTGATGTCGCCAGGCCGACCGACTACCTGGCAACCAAGGCTTAAATAATAGTGACGTGATTATTGACAGGTGCGTGGGTCCAAACAAATCAAGTGCGTGAGTCGTGAACACAAAACAGGTGAAACTAATGGTCATCATGGTGAAAAAACAAGGGAGCATAAACAGCTACTAAGAGTCCAAAAAAGAACATAACAGAACCAAACAAAACATGATCACAAAGACATGACAAAATTAACATCGTTTTAATCAGTCACTCTTGTAGACGCACACACGACCCTATACTCCCATCTATTTGAGTGAAAAAAATTAATCCAAGATGCACGCCTTGGGAGGAGCACCCCAAAAATGTGGGCTTTCCCAATGAAGTCCTATTTCTTTTATGCACCTTTGAGACTGGAAATGCTCAGCGCCCCTTTAAGGTGGAACATCATATTGTACTTGAAGTTTGGATGCAAAATAAAACAATAACCGAAACCTTTGATCACTTAACTTAAGGCATCCATTGAGATGAGGACAAAATAACCATAATGCCACTCGGTATTAACTAATAAAAACAAAAAAAAAACTAGTTGGCCAGGCCTATAAGAACAGCTGATAGGCAACACGTCACAGTGGTGACCCTTCTGAAGAAGACTGCAGATGACAGTTGAAACATGTTGTCAAGGCGAGTACTGTTGTGTGGTTTGTTTTCCCGAGATCCAAAGAGATTGGAACAGACATGGCATGGAGGTAATGGCATCTTTAATCTTAAATAAAAAACATTACAAAAAACAAAGGGTATAAACAAAAGGCGCTCTCAGTGGAGGTTCAAAACTTGACTATGAAAACAAAAACTGTGGACATAAACTTAAACTTGCACAATGGCAAAAGTATGAACAAGTAAAACGAAAACACTTACTATGACGAGAAAGGAACATGAGTTTTTGCATGGATACATGGGTGTGGAGGGTGAGTAGAAGGTGATAGAGGGTGATGTCGCCAGGCTGACTACCTGGCAACTGTGGCTTGAATCAGTGGTTCTCAACCTTTTTTCAGTGATGTACCCCTGTGAACATTTTTTGAATTTAAGTACCCCTTAATCAGAGCAATGCATTTTTGGTTGAAAAAAAGAGATAAAGGAGTAAAATACAGCACTATGTCATCAGTTTCTGATTTATTAAATTGTATAACAGTGCAAAATATTGCTCATTTGTAGTGGTCGTTCTTGAACTATTTGGAAAAAAAGATATAAAAATAACTAAAAACTTGTTAAAAAATAAACAAGTGATTCAATTATGAATAACGATTTCTAAACATAGAAGTAATCATCAACTTAAAGTGCCCTCTTTAGGGATTGTAATAGTGATCCATCTGGATTCATGAACTTAATTCTATACATGTCTTCACAAAAAAAGACATCTTTAACATCAATATTTATGACACATGTCCACAAAAAATCTAGCTGTCAACACTGAATAGTGCATTGTTGCATTTCTTTTCACAGTTTATAAACTTACATTCATATTTTGTTGAAGTATTATTCAATAAATATATTTAAAAAGGATCTTTGAATTGTTGCTATTTTTAGAATATTTTCAAAAAAATCTCACGTACCCCTTGGTATACCTTCAAGTACCCCGAGGGGTACGCGTACCCCCATTTGAGAACCACTGGCTTAAATGATACTGTGGTGATTGAACACAGGTGTGTGACATGGGGACAGGTGAAAACTAATAGGTTGGCATGGAAACAAAACAATGGGGTGAAAAAACAGGAACTAATGGAATCTTGGAGTAATCTAACACAACTAAACAAAACATGATCACAAAGACATGACACATGTCAGGTAACAAATTCCACCAAATATACCGGACATATTGTCTGATTACAAGAAGATTTGAAAAGTAACCCAAAAACACATTGTTTTTTCGTCTCCTTGAGTGGGAGAGTAGAAGAGTGCGGCCACAGTGGTCGCGTCATTAACTGGGCTGCACAAGTGCCACCCGAGGAGCTGTGGTTCATCCTTTACCAGTCGATGTTGGAATCTATGTTAACGAACCACAGCTTTACCTGCATTCATGCAGCCCCAGACCATGATGCTACCACCACTGTGCTTAGGCTGTGTCGACGTCATGCTCGCCCAGCACGTTGATTACTGCAACAGCTACACCAGTATCTCGGAAGCTCCTGTAATCTGTTCGAATGTTCTCATCCAGGCTCAGAAGCTCAGTGCAGTGACACAGAGTTAGATAGGGGTAGTAAGTGTACAACATGAGGATTTGGGGATAGGTGTATGCTGCTTGGTGTAAACACAGCCCTGTGAAGATGATGAAGATAAGGTGCAGATTGGAAACGGGATGCAGGAAGACAGAAGCAGAGATAAGTGGGAACAAGGTGACAGAGGTGGCGGCCTCGTCGGCGCTGGATGGAAATTAAAACTGGGGAGGGGGTTAAAGAGACAGCGTGTGTCATCTCTGCTTCCTTTCTCTACTTGTCAAGTCATATTTCTTCATCTTTTCCCCGAGAAGAAGAACCTGCGACTTGCCTGCTGGTCATGCTGTCAGTGTCTGATGTTCAGCATATTAATTATCACTTTGTGGAGGTGTGTGCAGGTTGGGGATTTCTCCTTTTCTGCTTCCACTACTTCTATCTTTTGATAACTTTTCTAATCTTGAACATTTTCACAGTCATTTCTCTGACATTTAACAGGTGCGTTTGCAACAAATCAGGTTTTCAACATCAGTGAAATAACTGTGAGATAATAACAAATAATCAAATACAAATAGCCTTACGATTGATACCATATTTGAAGTGAAGTGAATTATATTTATATAGCGCTTTTTCTCTAATGACTCAAAGCGCTTTACATAGTGAAACCCAATATCTAATTTTTAGATTTAAACCAGTTTGGGTGGCACTGGGAGCAGGTGGGTAAAGTGTCTTGCCCAAGGACACAACGGCAGTGACTAGGATGGCGGAAGCGGGGATCAAACCTGCAACCCTCAAGTTGCTGGCACGGCCGCTCTACCAACCAAGCTATACCACCCCCAGCAAACAGTTGTATGATGACTAGTGTTGTCCTGATACCAATATTTTGGTACTGGGTACCAAAATGTATTTCGGTACTTTTTTAAATAAAGGGGACCACAAAAAATTGCATTATTGTCTTTATTTGAACAAAAAAATCTTAGGGTACATTAAACATATGTTTATTATTGCAAGTTTGTCCCTAAATAAAATGGTGAACATACAAAACAACTTGTCTTTTAGTAGTAAGTAAACACACAAAGGTTACTGATTAGTCTGCTGACATATGCAGTAACATATTGTGTCATTTATCATTCTATTGTTTCGTCAAAATTATTAAGGACAAGGTAGAAAATTAATTGTACTTGCTTTTAAATTGAATTTATACTTAATTGTTTTAAATCATTTTTGACTCGTTGTGGTATGACTGCTTTTGTTCTGTTGTATTGTCTTGTTGTAATTATTATTGTAGCTTTGTTTGTGCCGCCCTATTTGTCAGGTCGATCTTGAAAAAGAGATTTTAATCACAATGAGCAACCTGGTTAAATAAAGGAAATTGAATTGAAAATGATTGATCTACGTGTTCATTTACTGTTAATATCTGGTTATTTTGTCTTTTAACAAGTTCTATCTACACTTCTGTTAAAATGTAATATTCACTTATTCTACTGTTGTTTGATACTTTACATTAGTTTTGGATGATACCACAAATTTGGGTATCGATTCGATACCAAGTAGTTAAAAGATCAGACATTGGTCATATTCAAAGTCTTCATAAACATAATAAATAAATGATAAATGGGTTGTACTTGTATAGCGCTTTTCTACCTTCAAGGTACTCAAAGCGCTTTGATATTACTTCCACATTTACTCATTCACACACACATTCACACACTGATGGAGGGAGCTGCCATGCAAGGCACCAACCAGCACCCATCAGGAGCAAGGGTGAAGTGTCTTGCTCAGGACACAACGGACGTGACGAGGTTGGTACTAGGTGGGATTTGAACCAGGGCCCCTCGGGTTGCGCACGGGTTGCGCACGGCCACTCTCCCACTGCGCAATGCCGTCCCTAATATACATTTAAAGAAAAAAATTAAATAAGATTTTGTGTTGCAAATTTTTTTTGATATAATAATAGTAGTATACACTGGATATGCTCCTTTACTTAGTATCATTACAGTGGATGTTAGGCGTATATCCACCAATGGCAGTTGTTTATATTGTAGCGCCTCGGAGGAATTGGTGCTGCAAGAAATTCTGGGAATTTGTTCTGCAGTGTTTATGTTGTGTTGCGGGGCAAATATTCTCCCAAAATGTGTGTATCATTGTTGTTTAGTGTGGTTTCACTATATGGCACATGTTTATGACAGTGTTGGCTTCATTCATACGGCCACCCTTAGTGTGACATGTATGGCTGTTCAGTAAGTTTGCCCTTCATACACTTGTGTGTAGTGTGTTCAAAGTTAAGATGGTAGACATAGTGAAACCTTGTTTTCACTTTACCAACTATAGATCATTCAATACATCCAATAACATGACTCGGGTCTGCTGTGGTATTTAGCGAAGCATGCATAGTTACCATTCGTCCTACAGGGATGATACTTGAAATAGATGTACTATATTTGTCGCCATGGGTACAAGGATTAGTGAAATAGAAGTAGTGACAACACTCCGAATAGGCATTAGCTTCTAGCTAGCTAGCTAGCCATGTGTTAAAGCACCTTTTCCTGAGGGCATTTCAATGTTATAACTATACCTTTATCTTTATTTTTTGCAACTTAACACCAAAAAGCGGAAATGCTGATTATCGGTCCTGCTAGACACCGACCTCTATTTAATAATACAACTGTAACATTTGACAACCAAATAATTAAACAAGGCGACTCTGTAAAAAATCTGGGTATCATCTTCGACCCAACTCTCTCCTTTGAGTCACACATAAAAGCGTTACTAAAACGGCCTTCTTTCATCTCCGTAATATCGCTAAAATTCGCTCCATTTTGTCCACTAACGACGCTGAGATCATTATCCATGCGTTTGTTACGTCTCGTCTCGATTACTGTAACGTATTATTTTCGGGTCTCCCCATGTCTAGCATTAAACGATTACAGTTGGTACAAAATGCGGCTGCTAGACTTTTGACAAGAACAAGAAAGTTTGATCATATTACGCCTATACTGGCTCACCTGCACTGGCTTCCTGTGCACTTAAGATGTGACTTTAAGGTTTTACTACTTACGTATAAAATACTACACGGTCTAGCTCCATCCTATCTTGCCGATTGTATTGTACCATATGTCCCGGCAAGAAATCTGCGTTCAAAAGACTCCGGCTTATTAGTGATTCCTAAAGCCCAAAAAAAGTCTGCGGGCTAAAGAGCGTTTTCCGTTTGGGCTCCAGTACTCTGGAATGCCCTCCTGGTAACAGTTCGAGATGCTACCTCAGTAGAAGCATTTAAGTCTCACCTTAAAACTCAGTTGTATACTCTAGCCGTTAAATAGACCTCCTTTTTAGACCAGTTGATCTGCCGCTTCTTTTCTTTTTCTCCTCTTTCCCCCCCCCTCCCTTGTGGAGGGGGTCCGGTCCGATGACCATGGATGAAGTACTGGCTGTCCAGAGTCGGAACCCAGGATGGACCACTCGTCGGGACCCAGGATGGACCGCTCGTCGGGATCCAGGATGGACCGCTCGCCTGTGTATCTGTTGGGGACATCTCTACGATGCTGATCCGACTCCGCTTGGGATGGTTTCCTGTGGACGGGACTCTCGCTGCTGTCTTGGATCTGCTTTGAACTGAACTCTCACGGCTGTGTTGGAGCCACTATGGATTGAACTTTCACAGTATCATGTTAGACCCGCTCGACATCCATTGCTTTCGGTCCCCTAGTGTGGGGGGGGGGGAGGATGTCCCACTGGGTGTGAATTCTCCCTGCCCACTGGGTGTGAGTTTTCCTTGCCCTTCTGTGGGTTCTTCCGAGGATGTTGTAGTCGTAGTGGTTTGTACAGTCCTTTGAGACATTTGGGATTTACAGCTATACAAATAAACATTGATTGATATTTAGTTTTCAAGTCAAAATGTGTCTGTTCTCCCTTTTCTGTCCACACACTGTGTCTGCTTGTAAGTACTCTGTGATTGTGTGCTGCCGAACATGCCTGCCGCGAGCGCAAACATGCTCATCTGCATGACACGACGTGACGACGACGACGGATGGGGGACCGATACTTTATTGAAGCTGTATAGTACCAAATATGATTCATTAATATCGCGGTATATTGTACAACCCTAATGACACTGCTTCGTTGATTCACATTATCTTGAAATGAACAATTTGAACCATAATGGTAAATGGTAAATGGGTTATACTTGTATAGCGCTTTTCTACCTTCAAAGTACTCACAGCGCTTTGACACTATTTCTACATTCACCCATTCACACACACATTCACACACTGATGGCGGGAGCTGCCATGCAAGGGTGAAGTGTCTTGCTCAAGGACACAACGGACGTGATGAGGTTGGTAGTAGGTGGGGATTGAACCAGGAACCCTTATGTGAACTCTATCATGAGATTATCCAGGGCCAATACCGACAACCACTCACACTCACACACTATATTATTAGAATAGAATAGAATAGAATAGAAAGTACTTTATTGATCCCTGGGGGGAATCAGCACCACAGTTCGTTCACAATAGACAATGATAATAATAAATAATATAACATACTATATATATAATACGACCACTCTCTCAACCGCGCCACGCCGCCCCCAATAATGAAATAATGAAAGTCAATTGTTGTGGCTGTAGACACTGGACTCTGTGAGTGACAGAAAGAAAAGCTCTGACTTGATTTTGGCACGTGCCTCATGATCCTTCATTGTTAAGGAGTTCCTGCCAGATGAGGAGTTTATGAGCCCGTCTTAATCTTCTTGACTTGTGCTTAGTCAAATCAGCAGCTGGTTTGACGCAAGGTAGTATCAACCTTTGACCTTACGTAAGATGAATGGTGCTTGGGGATACATTACGGAGTTAACAACCAGGTGACTGCAACCACTCTCTCTTCAAACAACAGTCCGGCTCTCTGAGGAGGCCAATTAGGACTGATGATCAGGAACTATTAGCATTATTGCATGCAGATACGGTGCAGTTGCTTAATAGGGGTGAAAGCTGGAGAGATGAGAATGAGACCCCCTTGTATGATGATGATAATGATGATGTATGATGGTTGTACATAATAATAATGACCAGGGTGCATGATGGTCTGAAGGCCTCCTCTTTCAGCCTTTTTTCTCTCTGACTCTTCCTTCGCCTACATCCACAATCGCCCAGTTTTCCAGTGACAGATCCGTGTGACACAGCTAATCCCGGCATTCCAAAGCGGCTCTTTGCGGCGCTAAGACCCAGAGATGAAAGAGTTAGCAGAAAAGTTTCTTTTTTCACCCAAAATTTGTGAAGCCATTGTTCCCCTCGTGCTCTGTTCTTTTATTCCCACTGAATCGTGAATCACGAGTTGGGGTGGTGGCCTGATCTTTTAGCACGGTGGCCGCACAGTCATGGGATGGGTTCGAATTTCTCCACCCATTTTTCTCCCACATTCCAAAAACATGCATTTCAACTACGGACTCAAAATTGTCTTTAGATGTGAATGCTTGTTTGTTTAAATGTGTCCTGTAACTGACTGGCAACCAGGCCACGGTCAGCTGAAATAGGCTTCAGCTTCCCAATGAACGCAATAAGAAAAGGCAGGATAGCAAATGGATGGACTGACTAACTCGCATCTTGCATTGTTTCCGCTAACAACTTTGACATTGTGGAAAGGGCGTGGTCCACGCGTCCCCTGTGGGCAGGGCATGCACAGAAACCGGCTGTGACGCAACAGACAGGTGAGGAGATTTTTCAGCTGGAACGAGTTATCTAATCACCTGTTTCTTTATTAGCGGTGCTAGAGACCATGAGGGGGGGTGAGCGCTGACTGCAGAGATGAGCCAGGAGGAGCAGGAGCAGAAACGACATTGCACGAAAGAGCAAAGAAAATAAAATACTTATACCACCTGACAGCTGGGATCTGCATCCTTGTTATTGGTCCGAAAGAACCCGCAAAAAGAGGTCTTCCACAGACATGTTTTGCAATTAGAAGATGTGTTGAAACAACTCTACTTGTGTGTCTATGTTCTATAGCAGGGGCGCTCACACTTTTTCTGCAGGCGAGCTACTTTTCAATTGACCAAGTCGAGGAGATCTACCTCATTCCTATTTATAATTTATATTTATTTATGAAAGAGACATTTTTGTTAACAAGTTAATGGTGTTTAATGATAATACAAGCATGTTTAACACATATAGATTCCTTTCTTTCATGAAGACAAGAATATAAGTTGGTGTATTACCTGATTCTGATAACTTGCATTGATTGGAATTAGACAGTGGTGCTGATAACGTCCGCATTTTCAAATGGAGGAAAAAAAAAGTCCTCCTTTCTGTCCAATACCACATGAAAGTGGTTGGATTTGGCATCTCATTTGTCCAACTTGCATACTCGTTTTTAAACACTTTATGAGAGTAGGATATGTGTGTGGCCCTTTAATGTCTGGCAGCAGGTGAGTGACGTCAGTGAGTGTGCGGGTGGGCAAGCGAGTGAGAAAGCGGTTGCTGAGGGCGGGGGAGAAATACATTGGCATCAAACTCCGTAGCTTGCTAGCTTGTGCACGCTAGCTTTCTGAGACTCTTATTTTGTTAGAACAGGGAGGATGAAACAGGTCTTTTATGGTGAAGACAGGAACTGTGCAGTCGGTCTTTAGAGTCTTGACAGTAGGTACGAAGTCTCTAGAAATAAAATGTGTTTCTCTGCGTCCGCGCTGTTAGTGATTTTTTTCTTAAATATGAGCTCGCAGCAGCCAGCGTCATCTCACAAGATCCTCGGGTGCCGAGAATGTCAAACAACTGACGAAAGTGAAGTCTTGGTATGATTGATGATTGCTCATTTTTATGTATATTTTTTAATGCTTGGCTTGAGATCGACTGACACACCCTCCGAGATCGACCAGTCAATCGCGATTGACGTAATGAGCACCCCTGCTCTATAGTGTGTGTCTTCATTTGTCTATCCATTTAGTTTGTATCCATAACTATAAGGTAATTTCGAATTTGCACAGTTTACAGAGCACTATGTTGTTTAGGTTTTTTTCTTTGACGACATTTATCCCCTCAAATGACGCGGGCTGTTCTGATCAGGGTTTCATGCTGCCTGTCAACAAGTCCCATGGCTGCAGTAGTTGTGACCCCAAGATGCAGGAACTGAGAGATCGATGTGCAGGTAAGAGTCTTTTGATGTACTCACATGGAAATATCAATGGACTTGTACCAGCTCACCCAAGTGGATGGAGTTTGGCTGGAAAAGTTTGATAAGATTTTTTATAACACTTTCTCAGAGGTCTCACTATGATAACTCCCCTGCCTGTTGGAGAAATTGTGGGGTTCAAATGCAAACCACTACCATGTTTTCAAGGGACTGCTCCACCATAATATTGGAAAGAGATACACCAAGCTCTACAGGATATTTTCAAATGTGAACTACCCCTTGAAAGTAAGACTCTGTTTTTCGGACATGTACCTCAGGACTGGCTGAAAAAAGATAAACACTTCATGAATATCCTACTGATGGCCTGTAAAAAGACCATTACTAGAAAAATGGATATCCCAAGAGAGCCCAACTTTGAAGCAATGGATAGAAATCACAATGGACATATATAACATGGAGAAGATAACTGCCTTTATTTATTATAAATTGGATAAATGTACTTCATACTGGGATAACTGGGTCAATTACGTCACGCCCCATAAGCCAGACCAGGGGTCGGGAACCTTTTTGGCTGAGAGAGCCATACAAGGTAACTATTTTTTAAAGTATATCCGCGAGAGCCATATAATATTTTTTTTAAAGACTGAATACAACAAAATGCATGCATTTTTAAGTAAGACCAACATTTTTAGAGTATAATAAGTCTTTTTATTTTCAATAACATAGTTATTCTGAAACTAACCAACAATAAATAAAATACTTCTTACCATTAATGCGACTTCTTGAACAGGTGCGGTAGAAATCGGATCGATGGATGGATTAAAATGCATGAGAATGTTTTATATGTTGAACGTTATTTTTGACACTGTGATTACCAGCAGAATTATTCATTACTTAAATTGTTAAACAATGTCAGCTAAGATTTATCTGAGAGCCAGGTGCAGTCATCAAAAGAGCCACATCTGGCTCTAGAGCCATAGGTTACCTACCCCTGAGCCAGACTTTAATTTCTCAAATTAGTGATCATATTGCATAACGAAAAAAAAAAAAAAGATTACTCCCCATGTATATATATATATATATATATATATATATATATATATATATATATATATATATATATATATATATATATATATATATATATATATCAGTTTATATTATTTTATTTTATTTCTGATTATTATTATCAATAATGTATTATTATTTATTTTTGATTTATTTAATTGATGTATTAGCAAATACTATTTAGTTTTTTTCCTGTTTCTTTCTTTTTTTGGGGGGTGGTATGGTTGGGATATAAAAAAAACTAATATTTTGATATTTAGGGCAGACAACAGATGTATGATGTATGTGAATGCGATGTAATGGATAGGAATGTCTGATGTTGGATGTCTATAAAGATAACATTTTCAAAAAAAGGGAAGGTCCTGAACAGTCCTGGGTTCTATCCCGGGCTCGGGATCTTTCTGTGTGGAGTTTGCATGTTCTTCCCGGGACTGCGTGAGTTCCCTCGGGGTATTTACTGTCAATATTTCATTTGTTGATTTCCTGTTGAAATCTGCTTACTTTTCCTTCTACACGTCTGTAAAAATTAACTAAGCACTTATTCTTCTGTTGTTTCAACATTTAACGGTACGTTCCTGTTTTTCCCTGCGATGAGGGGGCGACTTGTCCAGGGTGTACCTCGCCTTCCGCCCGAATGCAGCTGAGATAGGCTCCAGCAGCCCCTGCGACCCTAAAAAGGACAAGCGGTTGAAAATGAATGGATGGATGTTTCCTATTTTTCTCAACGTGTCACATTTTTAGCTTCTTTCTCAAGTTTTAGTCTGTCGCCAGTCTCCTATTATTAATAATACTTTAATGTACAATAATTATAATGATAAATTCGAATTGTAATAATTTATTTTATTTTCCGTAGTGGTTGGTAGAGTCAGTTTCTTTTGAACAGGCATGATGATATTAACTTGGAGAGGCCGAGTATGACCACACACAAATAGTTAGCATTAGTTGCATGCAGTAGCCTCATCTGTCAACAAAAGGACCAATTCAGTCAGAAGTGATCTTTCTTAGTGATCAGCACTTAAAGGCATTGATTGGCATCTGGCGATCACATACTTTTCCAAAGAAATTGGCCAATAATGTTCGGTGACCTATAGATTGGAACACCCTGAGTGACATTGTTTTCTCATCGTGGCATCTTTTACAACACCTCAAAACATGGTACTAGGGTTGTACGTTATACCGGTACTAATAAAGTATCACAATACTAATTGATTGAAATCGGTCTTATATTGCCTTTGAAAAGTAACGATACCGTTCTTTCATCTACAGAGCCGAGCCCATGATGTTGAGTGTATCAAAACTTACTCACAAAGTATATACAAGCAATAACATCAAGCAGAGTAAGAATGGTTAGAATTCTACTGGTTACCACAGAGTGTGCGTGAAGAGCAATATGGAGGCATTTGGGCTTCAAACTAACAATAAAGGTGACGCTTCAAACAAGGAAGCGGCGCGCTACAAGTGTTGTTTTAAAACACGCTTTGTCCAAACGTTGCGATTAGTATTACCATCTTTGCTTAAAACTTTGGCAATCATTTAAATAATAACAACTTAGATCTGCACAATGAGTTATAAAGAGTGACAGCTAATAATATCATTGTTGCACCTGTCCTGCTGTTCGGCTCCGGTGTAGACCGTACTAGAGGAGCACATGGGACACGTTCCCTTCACTTCACTTTACCCCGCAATGGGTCTGCTAAGATCCGCTTTCCGGTCAGCATTTGTGGCCGGCGATTTGGGACAGTCTGCTTTATTATTAGTTTTGCGGGACACAACAGGACCTGTTCATTCTTCTACTGCATAGTGCAGTGCTACCTCTCGTATATACCTCTAATATAATGTCAAAAAAAAGTTTTACTATATTCTAACCTAATCCTTGATTATGGCAGACTATATGTAATGTGGAAAACTGTAAATTGTTCTTTGTGTGCAACAAAAAAACATCAATGTGTTTAATGCCTTTTAATTTATAGTGTAATCTTTTAAAATTGTTTTTCTGGTGCAATAGGAAACATATGTTTATTTTATTGTAAGATGTTCTGTTAAAATAAAGCCAATATTGACATTTTTTGTAGTTACCTTTATTTTGAAAAGAATCGATATACATTTTGGTACCGGTACAAAATTATTGGTATTGGGACAACCCTGCATGGTACATAACAGCGACATTTTCACGCCGACAATGACGTCAACTAAGTCGACAAATCGTCCTATCCCTAATACGTTATGTTATGGTAAGATCTTTAACAAAGAAGTCTGTTTGACAGCCTATCTTTAAGAAAATTGAGTACCCAGACATCCCTCACATTAGTGATTAAGTCTCTGTACCTTTTGTTTTATTGGGTACGTCTGAGGTTGTAGCATGGTGGAACAGGGGTTAGGTCTTGGGTTCAATCACAGGGCTCGGGGTCTTTCTGTGTGGAGTTTGCATGTTCTACCCGTGACTGCGTTGGTTCCCTCAGGGTACTCCGACTTTTTCCAAAGATCTGCACCTTGGGAAAAGTTGATTGGCAACTCCAAATTGGCCATAATGTGTGAATGTGAGTGTGAATGTTGTCTGTCTATCTGTGTTGGCCCCGTATTGAAGTGGCCCTGTGCTTGAGTGCAGCCGGGATAGGCCCCAGCACCCCCAGTGACCCAGAGAAGGACAAGCGGTAGTAAACGGATGGATGGACGTCTGAGGTCAAAGAAAGATGCAGGTCCTAGCACTTTGACGAATAAGGTGAGCAACACTATTGAATATAAGAAAGAAATGCTGGCAAAGTACCTGTCCCATCCCTGCAAACTCTTCATAAAAGTTATTGGTAATGTTTGCTTATCCATTTAATTCATCATTTAATGTATTTCACATTGTGAAGTGAATTATATTTATATAGTGCTTATCTCTAGTGACTCAAAGCGCTTTACATAGTGAAACCCAATATCTAAGTTACATTTAAACCAGTGTGGGTGGCACTGGGAGCAGGTGGGTAAAGTGTCTTGCCCAAGGACACAACGGCAGTGACTAGGATGACGGAAGCGGGAATCGAACCTGCAACCCTCAAGTTCCTGACATGGCCGCTCTACCAACCGAGCTATGCCGCCCCATTGCTTTCTGCAAGTACAACTATCATTATTCTCTATAAAATATGTTTTGTGTTCATATTTTGGGATATTGTAGAATTGGACTTACATTATCTCTTATGGCAAACAGTTTCCCAAAGTAGATAGTTTTGGGAGGTGGGAGCTGGGAATGCATCCTCACTCTTAACATTAAACAAAATGTGTGTTGTTAAGATAAATATCCCTGCTGTGGAAGTGTAAAGGATTAACGTGATAAAGGATAAGGCTTGTGCACACATATCCCGATCAACAATGTTCCGCACAGACAGCCATGATAACGGTTGTCTGTTTCTAAATATTGCTACAACAGACGGTTAAAATCCCCTGAATATATGTAGGCGTAATGGCTGTTTGAAGTGGCGGCAGGGGATGCTTTTAGATGACGTATCTTTACTTGTGTCAGTACTGTTCCAGAAAAGGATCATACTTAAAGCACGCCCTTTGTCTTGGACTGCGTGGGAGGACCACTGTGATATATATCATTTTTTAGCCTTTTTAGAAAAAAAAAGAAGTTTCCCAGACATCTTTTTATTTTGTAAATCTATGAACCTTGATGGAAATCGTTTTGGCACCCCTGGTTTAGCACATACACAATTATACCCAACCCATACCATCATTTCCTGACTATAGAGAACATCGGTATATAAGCCGAACCCACCTAATTTTAGAGGATATTTACACAGAATGAATTTTATGAATGTTTATTTAAATGTGTTTCTTGTAACACGGCAATAAAACGGCTGCTCAAACAAAACACAAGTTATCATCATGGATCCATTAACTGCAAAAGCTAGCTCTCCGTTTCACAGACTCAAAAACTCGAAAGAGACGTTTTGGTGAATTTACTGAAGAATTTGTGAAACGAAACAATACAAAACGAATGGCATTGTAAATTACTAACACAAAACTAAATTACCAAGTGTGTTAGCAAATAGCTAATGTTAATTACGCTAATTTGATGACATTATGATCGCACGTACAAATATGCATGAAACCAGTTCTATCAGAGATGTAACCGTTTAGTAAGTATGAATTGTTTTAGTTGTATTGTAAATCTTACACACCTAACTTGGAGTGATGCATGAAAAAAAACATACAGGTAGAATTTGCTATGAATGGCTGATAGATGGAAAAACACTCATATTTATTTTTTAAAAGAGTAGCGATTCCTGTAGCTTAGCTATTTCTAGAGCCATGTAGCAAGGTAGCTTACACCAAAAGCTACAAGCTACAAAGCGAGAAAAAGTACTGCAAATCCAGGTTAGGGCAAAACATAACGGACTGGCCAATCAGGGGCAAAATAAGGCGGGTCATCAAAACCAGATAGCACAGCAAAATAACAGACACACACCCATGTCACATGACGAGAGAGTCAGAAACAGAGGGATGCCTCAAGCTTAGGGTTTCCATGGGCAATTAAAAGACCTTAAATTGATTTTGCAAAAATCAAGGAATTAAATTCCATTAAAAAGTATTAAATGCGTTGTTCAGAGACAATAAAAATGCAATACAACTTTATGACTTGGCCGATATTCAATACGCCATTCAAATGATGAATTAAAATTAACATTGTGGTCCTCAATAATTTGCTTCTTCTGTCTGTGCATTTCTTTTCTTAGTCTCTGGCTTTCAACCTGGATACAAGAGTTCTTGTAAGGTACGGTCCGAAAGCGTGACAAGTGTTCCATCAATAGAGCAAAATGAAACGGTTCTGGGGACCTAAAGTTTGCCATTATTTGTTTTCTGTAGGCTTAGTCCTTGACTCTGACACCATGTCATGTTAATAGGGAACCTGGGCTAGTTTCATACACAACTCCTTTATTTCAGTCTCCAGTTCAAGACACATCAGTCAATCAATCAATCAATCAATCAATGTTTACTTATATAGCCCTAAATCACGAGTGTCTCAAAGGGCTGGACAAGCTACAAAGACATCCTGGGCTTAGATAACACATCAGAGCAAGGAAAAACTTAACAGGTCTAGTGACACACTTCATGTGACCTACAAAATTGACATGACGTCAGCTTAGACAGCACAAATCTTCAACTATTATTTTCCAACTAGTAAAAAATAACATTCATATCATGTGCTGTCATCTGTGTCAGTAGAAATGTTCACATGTTTGCCTAACTACAGAAAACATGTTGCAATAGATTATATATGATAATTAGTTTTTACACACGCACGGTCACATCAACTACAATTATAGTCCAAGAACTATTAATACAAAGCTACTAAATAAATCAGAAGTTACTCACAAGTTACTGAGTACTTTTTTCGCCGAACACTTACTTACCATATTTTCCCGACCATAGGGCCCACCTTATTATGAGGCGCACTGCCGATGAGCGAATGTAGTTAGGTCTATTTTCATACAAAAGGCACACCGGATAATAGGGCTCATTTAATGGGTCCTATTATTATTTTCAAGCTGCTTTCTGACAGTTGCTCCAGGATGCGCCGTTTTGTGGGGGATCTTATTTACGTGGCTCATCTTCGGCCGCGTTTTCTCCCTGTCATCTTTGTTGTAGCGGTGTAGCGTGCAAGGACGGGAGTGGAAGAAGTGTCAAAAGATGGACCTAATTGTTTTAATGACATTCAGACTTTACTTCAATCAATAACGGAGCAGCATCTCCTCATCCGTGGCTCACTAATGCAACAACACCGGAAATGTATCCCTTGAAAAAAAACGTCCAACCGGAACTCTCTAATAACAAAAGTTACTTGGGTGAAAAATGTAAACTCACTTCACCGGTATGTTTTAGCGCTGTCATGACAGATATACGTAATAACTGTACACTACTTTATATTAGAAATGGCAACAGTGGAGGATGAATGTCACATAACAAGAAGATAGAGAAAAAGAAGAAGCTGATCGACTATGTTGTCGCCACGGACTACAGAGGCGGACTCACGCAAATTTCAAGGACTTATGCAGATCCCAAATACAGATCAGCAGGTACCAGAAGGTAAGAAAAGTTGCTTTTGCATAATATTGCGAAACAAAACACCAGATAATATGTCTTGCCTTATACACACACCATAATAATACTCCAATGTTGAATCACAGTACAAACCATCAAGCGGTGCGGCTTCATAGCTTACTAAAGTCGTACTAAAACATGTTGGTAGATTTTTGAGCGCTGTGTGTGATGTTGTGTATTTTCAATGGAACATATACAATGTTGCCGTTGTTTACTTGAGTCATTGTTGTGCCTTTGACACACTCTGGACTTCCCGTTGCTGCAAGTGCACACAGAGGCTCCGCTGTCAACTCCAGACACACCTCCACGCTCATCAAGCGGACCACGCCCACTCTCCGGCGCAGCCGGCAAAAGCCCTCGCCTCACACACCTGACGTTGATGAAGGAGGGCAGTATAAAGATGGCTGACGCTGACTCCTGATATTACTAGTGACTACTTCCTTGTGCCCTTGTGTTTTTCCTGATCCTGTTTCTCCTACTCTTCCACAGTGTTCTTGTCATCTCCGCTGCTTCCCTCCTGGCCCTGCTTTGCCTTCCTGGATCCCTCAACCTGGTTCTTGACTTTGGACTCGCTCTCCTGCTTCTGGCCCCTCGCTTGGACTTTGGACTCCCTCTGGCTTGCTCATCCTCGGATTTGGAAACCCCTTTTCATCCAACACGCATCTCAACAAACCTCACGGTATCTACATATGATAAATTCCACACATAGTCTTTCATGCAAACACATAGTAGCATACACACTCCACGTTATCATCAAGTCTTTGAATAAACCTGTTGAACTTGACATTCCTTCGCTGTGCAGTCTCCTTCCCCAGTAGTAACATAACAGTCATATTGCAGTCTACACGTATTACTTATGTGTGACTGCCATCATATTGCAGTCTGCACGTATCTCTTTTGTGTGACTGCCGTCTACTGGTCACACTTATCTTTTCACCACGTACCAAATAAAATAGCTTCGAGGTTGGTAAGCACAAACAAAATGATTCCGCACATTAGGGGCACCAGGTTATGAGGCGCACTGTCGAGTTTTGAGAAAAATTAAGGGATTTTAAGTGCACCTTATAGTCTGAAAAATATGGTACTCTTATTCAGCTAATTATTTTAAAGATTACTTTTTACATTTATTTGAGTAATATTATTCTAAAGTAATGGAACTATTACTTGAGAACAATTTCTGGGTACTCTAACCACCTCTGCTCTTTGCTAACCTGATCGAGTAAAGAGATGAACCTCAACAAAATATTTTAATTGACCATCATATGCTGACCCGTCTCCACTCGGGATGGTCTCCTGTTGGGCCCACTATGGACTGGACTCTCACTATTATGTTAGATCCACTATGAACTTGACTTTCACAATATTATGCGAGACCCACTCGACGTCCATTGCATCCGGTCTCTCCTAGAGGGGTGGAGGTGGACACCCACATCTGCGGTCCTCTCCAAGGTTTCTCATAGTCATTCACATTTACATTCCACTGGGTTGTGAGTTTTTCCTTGCCCTTATGTGGGATCTGAACCGAGGATGTCATTGTGGTTTGTGCAGCCTTTTGAGACACTTGTGATTTAGTGCTATATAAATAAACATTGAATGATTGATTGATTGATATCCTACAGTATGAACGTAGCCCATGTTTATGTCTACTAATGTTTTTTTTCCCCAAAGTAAATTACAGCTGTAGGGGGAGCCCCCGAGCACTAAAACAAACACTTGAAAGAAGAAGAAATTAAAGCTTCAACCGTGAGACCACTCATCTTTCATACTTCCCTGCATCTCTTAAGGCAAGACGGCTGTTTGTGTTCTCTTGTGCTTGTTATTGCCGTGTGCCCTTCTAGTCAATCACGTTTATTAGAAGTGACATTCCTCCCCCGCACCGCCTCGAGCATTCAAAGTCCCAACCATGTGTGAGCGTGCGTCCACAGCCGCCTTCGCGTGACTGCCTTTGCATGTGTGTCGTTATTTGCTGCCTCTTTGCAATTCCCGTGTCCTCCGCGTAACCTGTGGCGCGTCGCAAGGGACAATGAGAGGGCTGACAAGGCCTTGTACGTTTTGCGCGAAGAAAACAAAAAAATGATGTTTAGCGCAGGAACAATCAGAGGAGCCGCTTATGTCTGTGAGAGGAGGCAACGCACAAGGACAACTTGTCATTAAGCGCTTGCTGCAAAATTTGCTGAGATTGCATCTTCTTGCAGACCATACTGGGTGTATTTGGGGAAGCAGGTGCAGCTTAGTGCGGGGATTACAGCTGTAGAAGGCAACAATTAACACCGTTCAATTCCACACATTTGGACTAGTGTTAAAGTTAAAGTACCAATGATTGTCACACCCAATGTTCCCTCTAATTTTTCATGTGTGTGAGCAAACGCAAAAACTCCTTGAACATTCAGTGGAGCACATGTGAGCAACATCAGACGTGCACACTGTGGCCACACCTGCAGCACACCTGTCCCAAACCTGACTAAATAACAAGTTACATTTCTTATGTCATGCCTGTAAATCTGGTTTTATGTTTGATCATGTTTTGTTTTGTTTTCTGAACTCTTGTTCCATTTTGCACTTCCTGGTTTGCTTTTGTTACTATGTCAACGCATTAGTTCCCACCTAGTCACGCCCCTGCCCTCAGTCCTGCACCTGTTCCTGATTATCACAGCCAGTATTTAAGTCATTTTCTTTCTGTTCATCAGTCTGGGAACTTTGCTTTCATTGCCTTTCATACTTCATGCCATGCTTTTCGATTCATCCACGCCAAGTAAGTTTTTGTTTGTAATTATGCCTTTGATAGTATATTTTGTTTGTTTGTAGATAGTATTGCCATTCTGTTGTTTTTGTTCAAAGTTTTAGTATAGATTACTATCCGCCATCGAGCGTGCTTTTTGTTTTGCCTTTTTGTGTATTTTGAGTATAGATAAAAACAAACATGTACCTGAACTCACGCCTGGCTCGTCCTGTAATCCCTCTGCGTTGAAGGAGCACAAACAATTCATGTCGAGGTCTGACATCTTATTATTATAATCAAATGACAGCAGTCACTTCCATGTCATAATTTTCTAATATAAGTGTTTTGGCCCACTTAAAATGAAAAGAGCAACAAATATTGTTTTTCATGAGTTTACTAGTATTGTCTGTCTGGGTGGGGTCCTGCTTTGGAAATAATGTGTACCCTTTTCAGATACCGCATTTAGTTCCCATTAAAACATTCACATGTTGCACAATGAGATGTAAGCACTGGATCATGTGTACATTCCTGTAACTTTCCGTTTGTAAAATATACATGTTTTTATTAGTATTTCTTTAATATAATAACAGCATTTCATGATTGTTATTTATAAATTAAGATTCCTAATAAATGGCAGTAGAATGAGCACACATTTGATTGGTAAATCATAGTGTAATGACCTGGAATTACACATAATGTGCGGTGTTGGAAATGTCCGACTTTTTGTGTGGCTGTAAATGCATCACTGGCTCAGTGCCATATGTGCATGTGTTGAAACAAGTGAGAAAGAGCGAGTGGCTGCTGTTGATATGACGGATGGCAAAGTTGCTTTTGGTCTGCTTTGTACGGCAGAAAATGACCAGCTTTGCTAGATGGAAATTGTTTAGCGATGTTTTTGGTCATGTGTTTATAAAAAGTTTTGCTCAATAAAGTGATCGATGGAATTATTGTCCTCCTTAAAGCGTCCCGACAGACGTTACAATAATTGAACAGTGATAACGAAAACTGTTGTCTCTGTTGTGGCCTCTTGTTGTCAGTTACTTTGAAAATTGTTTTTTTTTTTATTGGATTTTGTGCGCGGCATAGATTTGTCGTGGGCAGAGGATGTGTGAGCAGTGCACAAT
This sequence comes from Nerophis ophidion, assembly GCF_033978795.1. Taxonomy (NCBI): domain Eukaryota; kingdom Metazoa; phylum Chordata; class Actinopteri; order Syngnathiformes; family Syngnathidae; genus Nerophis; species Nerophis ophidion. The sequence continues at coordinate 35,858,340 of NC_084615.1, read as the reverse complement.
TGCACAGGCGCGCACCTTAGAGGGAACTTTGGTCACACACACACTAGGTGTGGTGAAGTTAACCTCTGCATTTGACCCACCCCCTTGTCCACCCCCTGGGAGGAGAGGGGAGCAGTGAGTAGCAGCGGTGACCGCGCCCGGGAATCATTTTTGGTGATTTATCCCTCAATTCCAACCCATTCATGCTGAGTGCCAAGCAGGGAGGTAACGAGTCACATTTTTATAGTTTTTGGTATGACTCGGCTGGAATTGGAACTCATGACCTACAAATCTCAGGGCGGGCACTCTAACCAGTCTCGGTACAAAAATGTTTTCGATTTTTTCCGGTACTTTTCGGTACTTTTCTAAATAAAGGGGACCACAAAAATTGCGGGAAGCACGGTGGGGGAGGGGTTAGTGCGTCTGCCTCACAATACGATGGTCCTGAGTAGTCCTGGGTTCAATCCCAGGCTGTGGATCTTTCTGTGCGGAGTTTGCATGTTCTCCTCGTGACTGCGTGGGTTCCTTCCGGGTACTCCGGCTTCCTCCCACCTCCAAAGACATGCACCTGGGGAGAGGTTGATTGGCAACACTAAATTGGCCCTAGTGTGTGAATGTGAGTGTGAATGTTGTCTGTCTATCTGTGTTGGCCCTGTGATGAGGTGGCGAATTGTCCAGTGTGCATGCCGCCTTCTGCCTGATAGTAGCTGAGATAGGCACCAGCGCCCCCCGTTACCCCAAAGGAAATAAGCGGTAAAAAATGGATGGATGGATGGATGGATGGACAAAAATTTGCATTATTATTGTCACACCGCAGTGAGGGATGTCTTGTCTTGGTGTCTTCTGTCTTGTGAGTTGCATGTTTTACTTCAATAAATAACTCCTCTCGTTTCAGATCACTTGCCCTTCCTTTGGTGTCATCCGTCAGACGTCATCCCTGACCTCTGATTGTTTCCACCTGTTTCCCAATACCCTCATTTGTCTTATATAAGCCCACGCCTCCCCTTGTTCTGTGCCAGATTGTCTCGAGTATTTGTGCCCCTCTAGCGTCCCGCCCATGCCTTGCCTTGTCTCATGTTTACATTCTTTAATCCTGAATTACTTTGTTGCTATTTTGAGTTTTCTTTTTCTCCTCCTCAGCAGAGTGATTTTGTGTTATTTAGTTTTACCGGTGGATGCTGTGGGGCTGTCTTGGTTGACAAGACTCTGCAGCATCGCGTGGACATCGGGGGCGGTACCTCTGGATTGGCAGACCGGGTGGTGGTTCCTCACTTTAAGAAGGGGAACAGGAGTATGTGTTCCAATTATCGTGGGATCACACACCTCAGCCTTCCCGGTAAGGTCTATTCAGGTGTACTGGAGAAGAGGCTACGCCGGATAATCGAACCTCGGATTCAGGAGGAACAGTGTGGTCTTTGTCCTGGTCGTGGAACATTGGACCAGTTCTATACTCTCGGCAGGGTCCTTGTGGGTGCATGGGAGTTTGCCAAACCAGTCTACATGTGTTTTGTGGTCTTGGAGAAGGCATTCGACCGTGTCCCTCGGGAGGTCCTGTGGGGAGTGCTCAGAGAGTATGGGGAATCGGACTGTCTGATTGTGGCGGTTCGCTCCCTGTACGATCAGTGTCAGAGTTTGGTCCGCATTGCTGGCAGTAAGTCAGACACGTTTTCAGTGAAAGTTGGACTATGCCAATGCTGCTCTTTGTCACTGATTCTGTTCATAACTTTTATGGACAGAATTTCTAGGCGCAGTCAAGGCGTTGAGGGGTTCCGGTTTGGTGGCCGCGGGATTAGGTCTCTGCTTTTTGCAGATGATGTGGTCCTGATGGCTTCATCTGGCCGGGATCTTCAGCTCTCACTGGATTGGTTCGCAGCCGAGTGTGAAGCGACCGGGATTAGAATCAGCACCTCCAAGTCAGAGTCCATGGTTCTCGCCCGGTAAAGGTTGGAGTGTCATCTACGGGTTGGGGAGGAGACCCTGCCCCAAGTGGAGGAGTTCAAGTACCTCAGAGTATTATTCATGAGTGAGGGAAGAGTAGATCACGAGATCAACAGGCGGATTGGTGCGGTGTCTTCAGTAATACGGACGCTGTATCGATCTGTTGTGGTGAAGAAGGAGCTGAGCCGGAAGGCAAAGCTCTCAATTTACCGGTCGATCTACGTTCCCATCCTCACCTATGGCCATGAGCTTTGGGTCATGACCGAACGGACAAGATCACGGGTACAAGCGGCCGAAATTAGTTTCCTCCGCCGGGTGGCGGGTCTCTCCCTTAGAGATAGGATGAGAAGCTGTGCCATCCGGGAGGAGCTCAAAGTAAAGCTGCTGCTCCTCCACATCGAGAGGAGCCAGATGAAGTGGTTTGGGCATCCGGTCAGGATGCCACCCGAACGCCTCCCTCGGTAGGTGTTTAGGTCACGTCCAACTGGTAGGAGGCCACGGGGAAGACCCAGGACACGTTGGGAAGACTATGTCTCACGGCTGGCCTGGGAACGCCTCGGGATCCCCCGGGAAGAGCTGGACGAAGTGGCTGGGGAGAGGGAAGTCTGGGCTTCCCTGCTTAGGCTGCTGCTCCCGCGACCTGACCTCGGCTAAGCGGAAGAATATGGATGGATAGTTTTACAGCCGAAGTGGTGGGCTATCAGTTTTTTCTTACGAGTCTTTCTTTCCTCAAATTTTTGAGTGACATTTTTTGTTAATCTTTGTTAGATTAGAGTAAGTGTAGAATTGTTCATAGCCCTTGCTTCTTCCTCCTGTTGGAGCGTTTTTTGTGTTAATAATACGTTTCATAGCATATACGGTGCCAATTATAGCTCGTCATTGTTTGTGTTTTCCTCCTTTCGGAGTGATTTTCGGTTGTTCCTTTTTTTTTGGAACCTTTTTTGCTGACTTTTGTTATTGCAGATATTGTATTACACTGACTCTGGAGGTGAAAGGAAGCTGTCAAAATAAAAGCCTGCTAAAATATTTCCTACTCTGCATTTGCATCTCTATCCTTTTGACCAAGCGTGACAATTATTATTTTTACAAACAATTTTAGAGTACATTAAACATATGTTTCTCATTTGAATTTAGTCCTTAAATAAAATAGTGAACATACGAGACAACTTGTCTTTTACTAGTAAGTAAGAAAAACAAAGGCTGCCTATTAGCCTGCTGACGTATATGCAGTAACACATTGTGTCATTTATCATTCTATTATTTTGTCAAAATTATTAAGGACAAGTGGTAGAAAATGAATTTTTAATCTACTTGTTCATTTACTGTTAATAGTAAATTAACAGTAAATTACGTGATTATTACATTGAAATGTAATAGTCACCTAATATTCTGTTGTTTGATACTTTACATTAGTTTTGGATGATACTACAAATTTGGGTATCAATCCGATACCAAGTAATTAGAGGATCGTACATTGGTCATATTCAAAGTCCTCATGGTAGTATTGACTAGAAACGCTACTGGACTTTGTATCATTACAGTGGATGTCAGGTGTAGAGCCACCAATGGAGTTTTTTTACATGTTGACATTGGTGAGGCGGTATAGTACCAAATATGATTAATTAATATCGCGGTACTATAGTAAAACCGGTATACCGTACAACCCTAATGTGCACACATGTCGAATAGCCAATTAGATGCTGCTGTCACAGTCCTTAAAGTCATCAATGATGACTGGCAAAAGGTACAAAGGTCCCATCTTACTTTGCCACTTACTTGAATAGGCTGATTGCACAGTGGAGCACGCTGACAGATTGCAGCTACTTAAAACGAACTGGAAAAAAAAAAATCACTGACACATTTCCAGGGGCGAAAAGATGGTGGAAAGTGGAAAATGACGGCGGCAACATCCATTCATTTTCTTTTTTCCTTTTTCGTTTTTTGTCCTGTCCAGCTTCTCAGGCAAATTATTTAATTGCCATAGATGCCCATATCGGCTGTTCAGATTTACTTTACAAAAGAGAAGTGTAGGATACTTCTCGCGTTGCCTTATTTAAATTTGACTTTATTAAATGTATTTATATTATCATTTCGTTCAGCCGGGCCGGAGCAGGAGGAAAGAGGGAGGACAGAGGCAGAAAATTGTGGGGATAAGAGGGGCATTAGACAGAGAGACAAAAACAACAACAGAAAACACAACAATATCAACAAAAACAACAACAATAGAACAACACCAGCACATACGATAGGTACAAATGAAAGTGATAGCAAAGAAGCAGTTAGTGAAATAAATAATAATATAGAAATGACAATGAGCATTTTTACACTAAAACTGGAGCAAAACAAATACCAATAGAAATAGGGCTGTTGATCATGAACAATACCAAAAGTTTACCTCTATTATCAACAATACAGTTGTTCAAATGCAACAATACGTATACGTAATTATAATCGGAATATCCCCGTTACTGAGGTGGCTAACCATGATGCGTGCAGTTTATCAAAGCAACAATCAAACAATCGGAAAATTCCTGTCGTATCAATTCCTAGATATGGTCGTAACTATACTAAATGCACTGGGCATAATAAACACAACATTATTAATATTGCTACTACGGATAATTTGATCAAAAATTCCCTAAAACAGCCCACTACCTATAATATAGGTTTTTTAAACATAAGATCATTGTCTCCTAAAACGTTGTTAGTTAATGATATTATCAGAGACAACAATCTTAACGTCATCGGTCTCAGCGAAACCTGGCTTAAACCAAACGACTTTTTTGCGCTAAATGAGGCATGTCCTCCTAACTTTACACATGCGCATATTGCCCGTCCGCTCAAAAGGGGTGGGGGGGTCGCACTAATATACAACGAAAACTTTAACCTTAGTCCTAACATAAATAATAAATATAAATCGTTTGAGGTGCTTACTATGAGGTCTGTCACACCGCTGCCTCTACACCTGGCTGTTATCTACCGCCCCCCAGGGCCCTATTCGGACTTTATTAATGAATTCACAGAGTTCGTTGCTGATCTAGTGACACACGCCGATAATATAATCATAATGGGGGACTTTAATATCCATATGAATACCCTATCGGACCCACCGTGCGTAGCGCTCCAGACTGTAATTGATAGCTGTGGTCTCACACAAATAATAAATGAACCCACGCATCGCAACGGTAATACGATAGACCTAGTGCTTGTCAGGGGCATCACCGTTTCCAAAGTTACGATACTCCCGTATACTAAAGTATTGTCCGATCATTACCTTATAAAATTCGAGGTTCAGACGCATGTTCGTCAAACTAATAATAATAATACCTGCTATAGCAGCCGCAACATTAATACAGCCACAACGACAACTCTTGCTGACCTACTGCCCTCGGTAATGGCACCATTCCCAAAGTATGTGGGCTCTATTGATAACCTCACTAACAACTTTAACGACGCCCTGCGCGAAACCATTGATAACATAGCACCGCTAAAGTTAAAAAAGGCTCCAAAAAAGCGCACCCCGTGGTTTACAGAAGAAACTAGAGCTCAGAAATTATTATGTAGAAAGCTGGAACGCAAATGGCGCACGACTAAACTTGAGGTGCACCATCAAGCATGGAGTGATGGTTTAATAACTTATAAACGCATGCTTACCTTAGCTAAAGCTAAATATTACTCAAATCTCATCCACCGTAATAAAAACGATCCTAAATTTTTGTTTAGTACGGTAGCATCGCTAACCCAACAAGGGACTCCTTCCAGTAGCTCCACCCACTCAGCTGATGACTTTATGCAATTCTTTAGTAAGAAAATTGAAGTCATTAGAAAGGACATTAAAGACAATGCGTCCCAGCTACAACGGGGTTCTATTAACACTGACACGATTGTATATACGGCGGATACTGCCCTCCAAAATAGTTTCTCTCGTTTTGAGGAAATAACATTAGAGGAATTGTTACAACGTGTAAATGGAATAAAACAGACAACATGTTTACTTGACCCTCTTCCTGGGAAACTGATCAAGGAGCTCTTTGAATTATTAGGTCCATCAGTGCTAAATATTATAAACTTATCACTCTCCTCGGGCAGTGTTCCCCTAGCATTCAAAAAAGCAGCCCTCGCAAAAATGACTAATGATCTATTGCTAACGATGGATTCTGATGCGTCATCTATGTTGCTGCTCCTCGATCTTAGCGCTGCTTTCGATACCGTCGATCATAATATTTTATTAGAACGTATCAAAACACGAATTGGTATGTCAGACTTAGCCCTGTCTTGGTTTAACTCTTATCTTACTGATAGGATGCAGTGTGTCTCCCATAACAATGTGACCTCGGACTACGTTAAGGTAACGTGTGGAGTTCCCCAGGGTTCGGTCCTTGGCCCTGCACTCTTCAGCATCTACATGCTGCCGCTAGGTGACATCATACGCAAATACGGTATCAGCTTTCACTGTTATGCTGATGACACCCAACTCTACATGCCCCTAAAGCTGACCAACACGCCGGATTGTGGTCAGCTGGAGGCGTGTCTTAATGAAATTAAACAATGGATGTCCGCTAACTTTTTGCAACTCAACGCCAAAAAAACGGAAATGCTGATTATCGGTCCTGCTAGACACCGACCTCTATTTAATAATACAACTCTAACATTTGACAACCAAACAATTAAACAAGGCGACACGGTAAAGAATCTGGGTATTATCTTCGACCCAACTCTCTCCTTTGAGGCACACATTAAAAGCGTTACTAAAACGGCCTTCTTTCATCTCCGTAACATCGCTAAAATTCGCTCCATTCTGTCCACTAAAGACGCTGAGATCATTATCCATGCGTTTGTTACGTCTCGCCTCGACTACTGTAACGTATTATTTTCGGGTCTCCCCATGTCTAGCATTAAAAGATTACAGTTGGTACAAAATGCGGCTGCTAGACTTTTGACAAGAACAAGAAAGTTTGATCATATTACGCCTGTACTGGCTCACCTGCACTGGCTTCCTGTGCACTTAAGATGTGACTTTAAGGTTTTACTACTTACGTATAAAATACTACACGGTCTAGCTCCATCTTATCTTGCCGATTGTATTGTACCGTATGTCCCGGCAAGAAATCTGCGTTCAAAGGACTCCGGCTTATTAGTGATTCCCAAAGCCCAAAAAAAGTCTGCGGGCTATAGAGCGTTTTCCGTTCGGGCTCCAGTACTCTGGAATTCCCTCCCGGTAACAGTTCGCGATGCCACCTCAGTAGAAGCATTTAAGTCTCACCTTAAAACTCATTTGTATACTCTAGCCTTTAAATAGACTCCCTTTTTAGACCAGTTGATCTGCCGTTTCTTTTCTTTTTCTTCTATGTCCCACTCTCCCGTGTGGAGGGGGTCCGGTCCGATCCGGTGGCCATGTACTGCTCGCCTGTGTATCGGCTGGGGACATCTCTGCGCTGCTGGTCCGCCTACGCTTCGGATGGTTTCCTGCTGGCTCCGCTGTGAACGGGACTCTCGCTGCTGTGTCTTGGATCCTCTTTGGACTGGACTCTCGCGACTGTGTTGTATCCATTGTGGATTGAACTTTCACAGTATCATGTTAGACCCGCTCGACATCCATTGCTTTCCTCCTCTCTAAGGTTCTCATAGTCATCATTGTCACCGACGTCCCACTGGGTGTGAGTTTTCCTTGCCCTTATGTGGGCCTACCGAGGATGTCGTGGTGATTTGTGCAGCCCTTTGAGACACTAGTGATTTAGGGCTATATAAGTAAACATTGATTGATTGATTGATTGATAACTATAAAAAAAAGGAATACTGAAAGATGGAAGGGAAGAGAGGGAGGTAACCTATATTAATTTTGAAAATCATTATAGGCCCAGAGACTCCCCGCAACCGGACGAGAAGACCGTCCCCGCCCCAACAGCAACCGAGCTCCCACAAGCCCACCCCCCACCCCTGGAGAGCACTTGCGCGGCCGCCACAGGACCACCCAGCGCAGGGCCACGGGAACCACCCACCCCACCCGCAGATGGAACAACCAGCAACTGCCCTGTCGAGTTCCCCCCTGAGGGATAGGGGGGAAAAATTATAATAAATAAATAAAAACATAATAATTAATAATAAGAAGGATAACTATTAGATATATTTAAATAATAATAATAATAATAATAAATTATATATATATATATATATGTATATATATATATATATATATATTAGGTCTGGGCAACGATTAAAAATTTTAATTGAAGTTAATCGCACTATTTCTCCGAATAATCGCGATTACTGCATTGGATACGCAAAGCCCAATAATGAATTCAAAAGTAGTGTGTAATGCACCTTTATTGGAATATTCTCCCACATGAACAAAAGCGCCAAAACATTTTTTGTGCAAACACAATTTAAATCAGTCCTTGTTAAACAGTAGCAGTTAAATAGCATATTTGATGAAAATCAACTCAAAAAATGTAAATACAAACATTTAAGCTTATTGCCACTGCCAGGGTATTTAAGTTATCCTGTTTGTTATGGAAAATAAATATAACCTACATACAAATCTCTGAGCCACAATCATAACATCTGAACAGGCAATTTCTGAGGTAACAGAAACAGCAGAAACATTTTTTTTATCAGGGATCTTATGTTTAAAAAACCTATATTATAGGTAGTGGGCTGTTTTAGGGAATTTTTGATCAAATTATCCATAGTAGCAATATGAATAATGTTGTGTTTATTCTGCGTAGTGCACTTAAGATAAATATGACCATATCTAGGAATTTATTTGATTGGAATTTTCCGATTGTTTGCTTGGTGCTTTGATAAACTGAACGCATCATATACATGGTACTACATTGTGATGTTATGAGCCAGGGAAAAAAAGAACTACCCTACCCAGCATGCAACAGGAGTGACGAGCATGCGCGGTAGCGCGGTAGCCCGGCATCTTGTATGTTGTGATATACACGCTCTGAAAGTAAACATTAAGAACTCAGCCAACACTCCTCGTCTGCATTATTCATAAATAGATAGATAACACATATACTCCGCTGCTTCACAGGCCGCTGGATGTAGCCGGCAAAGTATTCCCATGCTAGCTAGCCGGTCTAGCAAGCACGCGTCATTCAGTCCAAAACGGCCCGATCTATCCACATCCAGAATTGTCTGGCGGTCGTAAGTGATCCCGGAGTGACCACGCTGTAAGCCAGCCATGAAATTTGCAGAATTGTCCAGTATTTTTGCCAAATGTTCCATCTTTACCAAGAGCCCCTCCACACCGAAGTACATCCGGGAGATGCCATCTTGTTAAGAAAAGGTGTTAACAAAACAAAAGCATGTAAACAACATACGCAAATGTGCGATAAAATAATTGTCGGCGTTAATAGATTGATGAGTTAACTCGTAATTAACGCATTAATTAGCCCACCCCTAATATATATAGATATATATATATATATATATATATATATATATATATATATATATATATATACACATACACACACATATATATATATATATATATATATATATATATATATATATATATACAGTGGAGCAAAAAAGTATTTAGTCAGCCACCGATTGTGCAAGTTCTCCCACTTAAAATGATGAGAGAGGTCTGTAATTTTCATCATAGGTACACTTCAACTGTGAGAAATATAATTTGAAAAAAAAAATCCAGGAATTCACATTGTAGGAATTTTAAAGAATTTATTTGTAAATTATGGTGGAAAATAAGTATTTGGTCAACCATTCAAACCATTTACTGAAGGAAGGACGTTTCGGCTCAAAATCTCACGATACATGGCCCTATTTATTCTTTCCTTAACACAGATCAATCGTCCTGTCCCCTTAGCAGAAAAACAGCCCCAAAGCATGATGTTTCCACCCCCATGCTTCACAGTAGGTGTGGTGTTCTTGGGGTGCAACTCAGTATTCTTCTTCCTCCAAACACGGCGAGTTGGGTTTGTACCAAAAAGTTCTATTTTGGTTTCATCTGACCACGTGACGCCCTTCGATGAGGTGGTGACTTGTCTTTTGATTGATTGATACTTTTATTAGTAGATTGCACAGTTCAGTACATATTCCGTACAATTGACCACTAAATGGTAACACCAGAATAAGTTTTTCAAATTGTATAAGTCGGGGTCCACGTTAATCAATTCATGGTTTTCATGGTTTTCCCCGCCTTCCGCCCGATTGTAGCTGAGATAGTCGCCAGCGCCCCCCGCGACCCCAAATGGAATAAGCGGTAGAAAATGGATGGCTGGATGACCACATGACATTCTCCCAATCCTCTGCTGTATCATCTATGTATCCATTTTGGTATAAACTCAACTCGTCGTGTTTGGAGGAAGAAGAATACTGAGTTGCATCCCAAGAACATCACACCTACTGTGAAGCATGGGGGTGGAAACATCATGCTTTGGGGCTGTTTTTCTGTTAAGGGGACAGGACGACTGATCCGTGTTAAGGAAAGAATGAATGGGGCCATGTATCGTGAGATTTTGCGCCAAAACGTCCTTCCATCGGTGAGAGCTTTGAATGGTTGACCAAATACTTATTTTCCACCATAATTTACAAATAAATTATTTTTCACATTCTGTCTCTCACAGTTGAAGTGTACCTATGATGAAAATTACAGACCTTTGTCATCATTTTAAGTGGGAGAACTTGCACAATCGATGGCTGACTAAATACTTTTTTGCCCCTCTGTATATATATACATATATATATTTTTCCCCAGAAACATACATACACATATATATTCATATACATATACATATACTTATACATACACATACACATACACATACACATACACACACGTGTATATACCCATATACACATATACATGCATACACATATATACATATACATACACATTCATTCATTTTCTAATGCTCGTCCCTTTCGGAGTCGCGGGGGGCCTGGAGACACACTCAGGCGGGAGGCGGGGTAAAAACTTCTTTCTTTCTTTTTTTTTCTCTGTAATTTGACATGATGCCAATTGTTCATGACACATCGGCAGCTTATTCATACAGGGAGAACATTCTAGCCATCAGGTGAAGTGTTTTATACTGTGGTGTGAGCAAGAGAAGGAGAGGAGACTTCAGTTGTGATGGCGACCATGTCAAGAGGTATTTTCACTGGAGACAGCTTGAACCTGTTGATTATAGCTATTTTTCTATAATCTGGTACAAAACATATTTGTCTTTGAGCTTAATGTTTCTGTGCATTGTCCCTTCAAATAAAGACTTAAGTCACAGAAAATGTCCTTACCCACATTTCTTTACTAGTTTAAAGGGATTATATCATGCAAAACCCACCTTTATCGCGTGTTGGTACCTGTTTTTGTGTATTTAGGCGTCATAAAAGTATAAACATTTTTTAATTTGAACCATAGCGGCGTTGAGTGGGTATTTGTAAAAAAATTTTAGCTTTGTTTTAAAAAGGAGCCGGTGAGATTTGCCAACAATCACTCCAGCACCCCCCAAGACTCCGAGAGGGACAAGCAGTAGAAAAGGGATGGACGGGCATTTCTTAGTTTGCCCTTGTGACGTGAGCTGATCTGTCATGGGCTAACTATCTATGACTTTGTTCTATTAATCGAGTGATTTTTTCACAAACACACTTGGTGTGGCGAAATTAGTCCTCTGCATTTGACCCATCCCCTTGTTCACCCCCTGGGAGGTGAGGGGAGCAGTGGGCAGCAGCGGTACCGCGCCCGGGAATCATTTGGGGTGATTTAACCCCCAATTCCAACCCTTGATGCTGAGTGCCAAGCAGGGAGGTAATGGGTCCCATTTTTACAGTCTTTGGTATGACTCGGCTGGGGTTTGAACTGCCAACCTACCGATCTCAGGGCGGACACTCTAACCACTAGGCCACATATGGGCCAAACACTTCAAATCCAAGCAAAAACAATGGCCTAAATGCAAATAATAAAGTTCCTATAAATAACATGGTTATATGGCAGCTATATAACTTTGTGGACGTGCCATTAATAATTGTGTGAGCTTGAAACAGGTGGGTATGGATATACATTCTACTAAACCCAAAGCCAACAAGAAGTTGGCAAGTTGTGTAATTCGTAAATAAAAACAGAATACAATGATTTACAGATCCTTTTCAAGCTATATTCAATTAAATAGACTGCAGAGACAAGATATTTAATGTTCGAACTTAGAAACTTTTTTTTTTTTGCAAATAATCATTAACTTAGAATTTAATGACAGCAATACATTGCAATAGAGTTGGCACAGGGGCATTTTTACCACTGTTACATCGCCTTTCTTTTTAACAAGACTCAGTTAATGTTTGGGAACTGAGGAGACCAATTTTTGAAGCTTTTCAGGTGGAATTATTTCCCATTCTTGCTTGATGTACAGCTTAAGTTGTTCAACAGTCCAGGGTCTCCGTTGTCATATTTTAGGCTTCACGTTGCGCCACACATTTTCAATGGGAGACAAGTCTGGACTACAGGCAGGCCAGTCTAGTACCCACACTCTTTTACTACAAAGCCACACTGTTTTAACAAGTGCGGAATTTGGCTTGACATTGTTTTGCTGAAATAAGCAGGGGCATCCATGCAAAAGATATTTCTTTACGTACCTTTCAGCATTAATGGTGCCTTCACAGATCTGTAAGTTACCCATGCCTTGGGCACTAATACACCCCAATACCATCACAGATGCTGGTTTTTCAACTTTGCGCCTATTCCAATCCGGATGGTTCTTTTTCTCTTTGGTCCGGAGGACATGACATCCGAGTGTTTCCCAAAAAAATTTGAAATGTCGACTCGTCAGACCATAGAACACTTTTCCACTTTGCATCAGTACATCTTAGATGAGCTTGGGCCCAGCGAAGCCGCCATCATTTTTGGGTGTTGTTGATAAATGGCTTTCACTTTGCATAGTAGATTTTTAACTTACACTGCTTACTGTCACTGCTGCATAAGTGGCCAACTGTTTGGACTGAGACTACTGGGGCCACCAGGGTAATTGAATATAAAATCTCCACCATAGACGAAATGAGATGCCTGTTAGGAAGAGAGTTTAGCGAGTGTCCCGTCAAAAAAAAAGAAATTATTGAAGACCAAATCAAAAAAATTATCAGCAATAGAGTAATAGAGGCATCACATCTCTGTGGGCCTCTTCAGCTGTTCTGACACCCAGGAAAGATGGCACATCATGATCTTGTGTGGACTATAGGGGCCTGAACGCCAAGACCCAGCATGACGCATAGCCTATGCCACTCATACATGAGATTGTGTAATCAAGGTGCCTACAATTTCTGATCCCTTGATCTGTAGACCGGCTACTGGAAGTTTGCCATGGATGCGGAAAGCAAACCAAAGACTGCCATGATCACCCGTGTAGACCTGTACCAGTTCAAAGTCATGCTGTTTGGACTGCACAGTGCTTGGGTGACCTTCCAGCGCTCAATGGAGCTGACAGGAAGAATCTGTTTTGTATAAATTGATGACATTATGGTGTTTTCACAAACAGAAGAACAACACTTCCTGAGACTCCACTTCCTGAGGGTGCTGAGGAAGAACAGACTGGAGAGGCAGCTGATGGTGACCTTCTATCGCTCGGCTGTCGAGAGCCTGTTGACGTACTGCATAACAGTGTGGTACGCCAGCTGCACTGAAGCAGACAAACAGGCGATTCAGAGGGTCATAAAGTCCGCACAAAAAATCATCGGCTTTCCCCTGCCCTCCCTGAAGGATTTACACAACTCCCGTGGCCTCAACAGAGCAAAAAACATTACCAAGGACAGCACACACCCTGGCTTCCACCTGTTCGACTTACTACCATCAGGCAGGCGCTACAGGTGCATTAGAGCCAGAACAAACAGGCTCAGAGACAGCTTCTTCCTCAGAGCTGTCACCATGTTGAACTCTTACTTATAATAATAATAATAATAATAATTCACCCCTATACAATATCATGCCTTAATACCCTACTGTGCAATACTACCTTTCGAGTGCAATATGTCCGACACTGACTGTTATTTATTACTTCGGTACTCTTGTCTTGCTCTGTATATTGTACAGTATTTTGTATTTTGTACTTCTATAGTGTTTTGTATATTGTACAGGATTGCTTATTAATTTTATTGGATAGTAGTCTGTTTATTTCAATTGTTAGTTTTTCCTTTTTACCTCTCATGTCATTTATTTCACCCCATATTTGTTCCCACTACCGCACCTTAAGTTGGAGTCTTTAATCTCGTTATATGCAGATATAATGACAATAAAGTTCATTCTATTCTATTCTATTCTAACACCTACTCGACCTTGAAGCTGTGTTCGAAAAACTAGAACAAGCCAACCTGACTCTCAACATAAAGAAATGCCAGATGCTTTAAGATCAGTTCACCTTCCTTGAAAACCTAATAATTAGCAAATGAATGGAAGTGGATCCAGAAAAAATATCTGAAATAACCGCTTATACTCCTCCCACAGACCTGTATCCAGAGGTTTCTTGGCTTGGTCGGCTGGTACCACAAGTTCCTCCCCTAGCCGACATTACAGGTCCCCTAAACCAACTGAAGAATAAGGACGTTCCCTGGGAGTGTGTCTTACCTGCCAGGCAGCCTTCGACCACCTCAAAGCCTTGCTGCAGTCACCTCCAGTGCTTGCCCAGCCTCGTCCACAGGTCAGTTTACAGGTTCAGTGTGATGCCAGTGACATGGTCCTGGGAGCTGTCCTGATGCAGTGCTTCGAAGGTGAAGAACTGCTGATTGCTTTTGTCTCCAAAGTTCTCCAAGGAGCAATGTCTCCACTGCCAAAAAAAAAAAAGAGTACTTGACTGTTGTGTGGGCAGTTAAGAAGTGGGATTATTTTTGATGTCTTCACGGATCACAGTGCCCTTTCATGGGCATTCAACAGCCCTAAGGCATCGTCTCGGCTTACATGGTGGACGCTGATACTCCAGGGATTCTCGTTCAGAGTCCACTACAAAAAAGGCTGCTGCAATGTGGTACCAGATGCACTGTCGCGGGCACAGTCAGACGTCAGATGCCACCTGGACCATCTGTTTGTCACGGCCCTGGCGCACCCCAGTGCGCATTAATCTGTGCGCTGCGCTAGACGCACCGCCAAGAGCGCGCCAGGGCGCCCACTCTGGTTACAGCAGGCGGCTGCATTCAATCGGCTCAATCATCAATCTACACACCTGTGGCTGATGAGCTTCTGTGGCTTCTTAAAGGCCTACTGAAACCCACCACTACCGACCACGCAGTCTGATAGTTTATATATCAATGATGAAATATTAACATTGCAACACATGCCAATACGGCCGGTTTAGTTTACTAAATTGCAATTTTAAATTTCCCGCAGAGTTTCCTGTTGAAAACGTCGCGGAATGATGACGCGTGTTTGTGACGTTATTGGTTGGAGGGGACATATTAGCCCAACACCACTTACGGCTAAAAGTCGTCTCTTTTCATCCCACAATTACACAGTATTTTGGACATCTGTGTTGCTGAATCTTTTGCAATTTGTTGAATTAATAATGAAGACGTCAAAAAGAAATGCAGTTGGTGGGAAGCGGTGGATTGCAGCTGCCTTTAGCACCGAAACACAGCTGGTGTTTCTTTGTTTGTTGTGAAGCTTTAACACAGAGCGGTCAAGCGAACATGTTTCTCTACGTCAACCAGCAAGTTTTTGGATGGGAAAATTGTGATACTCAGTCGGCTCTTACCGGAGACTTGAGTGGATTATGCGACCTCATCATGCAGCTCAAAAAGGCAGCTGTGATCTTGGCTCATCGTCTTCTCTCAGAGACACTGGCGTTCACCGCAGCTATCCGACTTTCAGGTATGACTTTACAATCTCACTAAAATAATATTAACACAATAAGCAGAAAAAGGATTTTCCATAATTATCCTAGTAAATGTGTCTAATTACATCTGAAACTCACCCACTGCCGCCGCCTTTTCTTTTTTTCTTTTTTTTAGTGCTCCACTTTAACTTTCTTCATCCACAAATATTTCATCCTCGCTCAAATTAATGGGGAAATCATCGCTTTCTCGGTCCGAATTGTTCTTACTGCTGGTGGCTCACATTATAAACAATGTGAGGATCTGAGGAGCCCTCACGCCGGTGACGTCACGCGCACATCGTCTGCTACTTCCGGTACAGGCAAGGCTTTTTTATTGGTGACCAAAAGTTGCGAACTTTATTGTCGATGTTCTCCACTAAATCCTTTCAGCAAAAATATTGGCAATATCGCGAAATGATCAAGTATGACACATAGAATGGACCTGCTCTCCCCGTTTAAATAAGAAAATCTCATTTCATTTGGCCTTTATGCCAGTGCAAACCTACGTTCTGGGCCAGAACGTAACCACTTGTTCCTCTGCAGTAAACCGAAAATCTCTATGTTGTATGCACACTCTCTCTCTCGCTGTGTTTCGCCCCCTCCCCGTTCATTGGTCTCGTGTCCCCTTCTCGTCTTCCAGCGGCATTGCTCCGTTCCCACGTTACGAGCTGCGTGTCTCGTCTCCCCGTGTTCCCCTTTGGTTCACTGGCTGCCCCTCTTGGATCTCGGCCTCCCGCCTGGACACAGACTTTGACGCCTGGCTCCTGCACTTGAAATCACGCCTGCCTACAGACCTCTGAGCATGCCTTGCCCCCTCTTTGACTTCCGCACCTCGCTCAACATTTACGGTAACACACTACAGATACTCTCTACACACACTTAACACTGTTGAGACTAGTCACACTCTATTCTTTTGTTAATTAATATTGTTAAATAATATTTATAGAGCTAAACGACGTCGCTACTGTCTGTGCCGTCTTCTTCCCCTGTACACAAAACACGGTTAGCCAGAACGTTTTGCTGCGGAGCCGCTACTTGGATCATTTCCTCAGTTGTAACCTTTTTTTTGGATTTACCTTTGCCCTGTAGAGAACTGGGACTAAAATAGACAATGACCAGGAAAACTTCAGTTGGATACGCGTACCATAAGTACGCTCCGGCCTCCAATCGCTCGCCTGTATGTGCATGCCGCTACGTGCATGTTGCATATGTAACTTTGGGGACTTTGGGGGTAAATATGCAAATATGTGGGAGAGTAAATATTCAAGGCTGCAGCGTTGGATCCCTCAATCCGTACCTCAGACTGAGACAAAGAGCGCCCTGCAGTGTCATGCACACCAAGTCGCGTTGGCACATGCTTCTTATCTGCAACCACAGCCATGGGATGCAAGTGTTAAGAAGGGACAGTTGTACTTTCAAACACAAAAGTCATCACTTTTTTGCTTAGAGACAGGAAGCACCAAAATATCAGTGAAAGGAATTAGATCAGCCGAGGATGCTCTTAATTGATTTCCGTAAGAAAGTGATAAATTCACTACTTCCTGCCAGCTTTATAGTTACATTCCTCTCTTTTCACTGCCCTTTTCTGTAACTTTGATCCCCTCATGAAACTCAAAGTTTACAGCTCATTCGGTCCCCGTCACGGCCATATTGACCCACTTTAGACAATAGTGCTTCTAATCTTCCTCATTGCACAAACTCTCAGTTAGCAGATATGCACACTTCCTCTCTGTGGGCTTCTAAAAGCCTGTGAGGAAACCGAGGGAACGTTTTAAATTCCAAGCCATTTATATACTTATGATATGGCGTTATGGATGTGGTCACTTTTCCTGTCATCTTGTATAGCAAGTCCACTCACCTGAGGTGTTTTTTCCACAACAGTATGAGCAATATTAGAGTACAATTGTTAGAACATCCTTTCAAGTTTCCATATGCATAATGTATGAATAATGAATGCAATGGCACCTCAAAGCTCCAAACACATGCTAATTTGACCTCCAATTTGTTCATGTTTCAATTATTTTAAATGAAAACAATTAGCCCCCTAGGAAACAATAGAAAAAACCCTTTGACTGCCATGCAAGTGTAAATATAAGTTATTCACCACAGTACGTTGTTAAACAAATACAATAAAACACGTAGCTGTAATAAAGAATGGCGGCGTAGCTTGGATGGTGGAGCGGCCGTGCCAGAAACTTGGGGATTCTGGGTTCAATCCCCGCTTCTGCCGTCTTAGTCACTGGTGTTGTCCTTGGGTAAGACACTTCATCCACCTGCTCCCAGTGCCACTCACACTGGTTTGAGTGTAACTTAGATAATGGGTTTCACAATGTAAAGCGCTATGAGTTACTAGAGAAAAGCGCTATTTAAATATAATTCACAATTTACTTAAAGAGTCAATGTAAGAAAATAACAAAGCATCTTTAGCTGTGTTAGCATTGTGCCGTTGCCTTGTGAAAGTGTAACCTGATAACAGTTTAGTCTTTAAAACTATCCATCCATCCATTTCTACCACTTGTCCCGTTCGGGATCACGGGTGGTGCTGGAGCCTATCTCAGCTGCATTCGGGCGGAAGGCGGCGTACACCCTGGACAAGTCGCCACCTCATCACAGGGCCAACATTCACACTCACATTCACACACTAGGGCCAATTTAGAGTTGCCAATCAACCTATCCCCAGGTACATGTCTTTGGAAGTGGGAGGAAACCGGAGTACCCGGAGGGAATGAATGCTGTCATGGGGAAAACCTGCAAACTCCACACAGAAAGATCCCGAGCCCGGGATTGAACTCAGGACTACTCAGGACATTCGTATCGTGAGGCACATTCACTGACCCCTGTTCCACCGTGCTGGACTTTTGTGGATTTATGTTTATAAAAAAAATCCAAACAGTAGTAATATGTAGAAATATATATTTTCTAATTATTTGTATTTATTTTTTGTGGATTAAAATAAGTCAACAAGAATATATTGCCAATGTTTCCGCGAGCTTTGCGATGACATTCCCCTGAGCGCAAGTTGTTTTTATCATCACTCTGAAATAAATTTGGACGCATAAATCTCACTTAACTGTCACTTTTTTAGTTTGTGGAGGAAAAGCCGAGCGGGAGAGCTAATGACTTGTAAAATGACTTAACCATTGCTGGGAAATTGGGTTACATTGCAGCATGCAGACTAATTCCTGTCTGCAGTCACAAATATAAGACGTTCGTAATGAGGCGCGTAATCGTGGATCCCTTTGCTGCACTGCCTAGATGGCGCCATTGGAATGCAAGTACCAGCATGGCGTCTTCTCGAAAATGTTTGTGTTATAAAATAATCCACTAATCCAGTGGTTCTCAAATGGGGGTACTTGAAGGTATGCCAAAGTGTACGTGAGATATTTTTTTTAAACATTCTAAGAATAGCAAAAATTCAAACATCCTTTATAAATATATTTTTTGAATAATACTTCAACAAAATATAAATGTAAATTCATAAACTGTGAAAAGATATGCAACAATGCAATATTCAGTGTTGACAGCTAGATTTTTTGTGGACATGTTCCATAAATACTGTTGTTAAAGATTTTTGTTTTTTTGTGTAGAAATGTTTAGAATTAAGTTCATGAATCCAGATGGAACTCTATTACAATCCCCAAAGAGAGCACCCTAAGTTGATGATTACTTCTATGTGTAGAAATCTTTATTTATAATTGAACCACTTGTTTATTTTTCAGCAAGTTTTTAGTTATTTGTATATCTTTTTTTCCAAATAGTTCAAGAAAGACCACTACAAAAGAGCAATATTTTGCAATGTTATACAATTTAATAAATCAGAAACTGATGACATAGTGCTGTATTTTACAAACGTACTTCTTTATCCCTTTTTTTCAACCAAAAATGCTTTTCTCTGATTAGGGCAGTGGTTCTTAACCTGGGTTCGATGGAACCCCAGGGGTTCGGCGGAGCCTCCGCCGCGGAGGTAAAAACACTCTCGACTCATCGTGTAAATAAAAACTTCTCCCTATTGGCGTATTATGGATACCCTCAAACAACGTTCCCTCTAATTTTCCATCTGATTTGCAGGTGTGTAATTTGTTGTGGTTCATGCACTGTTCATTTTGTGCAACATTGTCTTGAATTTGACTTTTTTTTTTTTTTTTAATAAAGAAGGGTTCGGTGAATGCGCATATGAAACTGGCGGGGTTCCGTACCTCCAACAAGGTCAAGAACCACTGGATTAGGGGGTACTTGAATTTAAAAAAAATTCACAGGGGGTACATCACTGAAAAAAGGGAGACACTGCACTAATCGACAGTTAGTGCCGCAATGACAACAGTTTTGCTCCTTACCCTGGTTGCCCAAAGTTTACAAAGACATGCATTCGCATGCTGCGTCACTCGGCTGTATTTTAATGACGACGCGGCGCTTCGACACGATACATTTTTCTTTCTTCCTGCAATTGATTCACACGGCACGGACGACTCGGCGAGTCAAGTGTGTTGGGCGAAAAAAGTGAAGGAATTAATAAGCTACAGTAAACATTAAACTTTAATTTCCTCCGGGGGCATCTGCCTCTTTACAATATTCATCTAAGAGCGCGCCATATGTAAATGAACACAGTTCGCCGCTGCCAATCGGCCGCTGAACCAGCACGTTCGTTAGCTTCAGCTAGTTTTATGTTCTGAGCCACCGAATGTGCATGTTGTTTATGGTTAAAAAACAAAGACTATTGTTGTTACGCCGCAGGATAACCATGCTAATGCTCCACAGGGGACTGTCCTGTCTCCTTTCCTGTTCACCCTGTACACCTCAGACTTCCAGTAGAGTTCCAGCTCCTGCCACCTGCAGAAATACCCTGATGACTCTGCTGTGGTCGGGTGTATCGGAGAGGGAGAAGAATTAGAGTGCAGGACACTGATCGCTGACTTTGTGGAGTGGTCTCAGGCGAACCATCTGCTCCTTAATGTGGACAAGACCGGGGAGCTGGTCATCGACTTCAAGAAGAGAATGACCCCTGTGGAGCCCATCAACACGGCATCGGAGTATGTTAAGGTAACGTGTGGAGTTCCTCAGGGTTCGGTTCTTGGCCCTGCACCCTTCAGCATTTACATGCTGCCGCTAGGTGACATCATACGCAAATACGGTGTTAGCTTTCACTGCTATGCTGATGACACCCAACTCTACATGCCCCTAAAGCTGACCAACATGCCGGATTGTAGTCAACTGGAGGCGTGTCTGAATGAAATAAAAGAATGGATGTCCGCTAACTTTTTGCTACTCAACGCTAAGAAAACGGAAATGCTGATTATCGGTCCTGCAGGACACCGACCTCTATTTAATAATACAACCTTAACATTTGACAACCAAACAATTACACAAAAATTGGGTATTATCTTCGACCCAACTCTCTCGTTTGAGTCACACATTAAGTGCGTTACTAAAACGGCCTTCTTTCATCTCCATAATATCGCTAAAATCCGTTCCATTTTGTCCACTAGCGACGCTGAGATCATTATTCATGCATTCGTTAGGTCTCATCTCGATTACTGTAACGTATTTTCGGGCTACAGAGTGTTTTCTATTCGGGCTCCAGTACTCTGGACTGCCCTCCCGGTAACAGTTAGAGCTGCTACCTCAGTAAAAGCATTGAAGTCCCATCTTAAAACTCATTTGTATAGTCTTGCCTTTAAATAGATCCCCTTTTTAGACCAGTTGATCTGCCGTTTCTTTTCTCTTTTCCTCTGCCCCCCTCTCCCTTGTGGAGGGGGGGCACAGGTCCGGTGGCCATGAATGAAGTGCTGGCTGTCCAGAGTCGGGACACGGGGGTGGACTGCTTGCCTGTGAATCGGTTGGTGACATCTCTGTCCTGCTGACCCATCTCCGCTTGGGATGGTCCCCCGCTGGCCCCACCATGGACTGGACTCTCACTATTATGCTAGATCCACAATGGACTGGACTTTCACAATATTATGCTGGACCCACTCGACGTCCATTGAATCCGGTCTCCCCTAGAGGTGGCGGGGGACACCCACATCTGCGGTCCTCTCCAAGGTTTCTCATAGTCATTCACAATGACGTCCCACTGGGTTGAGTTTTTCCTTGCCCTTTTGTGGGCTCTGAACCGAGGATGTCGTTGTGGCTTGTGCAGCCCTTTGAGATAGTTGTGATTTAGGGCTGTATAAATAAAGGTTGATTGATTGAGTGATCAAAGTCCAGGG
The DNA here is from genome assembly GCF_033978795.1 of Nerophis ophidion. Taxonomy (NCBI): domain Eukaryota; kingdom Metazoa; phylum Chordata; class Actinopteri; order Syngnathiformes; family Syngnathidae; genus Nerophis; species Nerophis ophidion. Next base: position 35,836,406 of record NC_084615.1, on the reverse strand, counting down.
CTGGGAGGTGGCAGTTGTGGGGCAGTACAAGTACCTGGGAGTCCACTTGAACAGCAGACTGGACTGGAAGGACAACAACAAAGCTGTATACAAGAAGGGCATGATTTGACTCTTTCTCCTGAAGAAGCTTTATGTCCTTTAATGTGTGCAGCAAGTTGTTGGAGATCTTTTATCAATATGTTGTGGCTAGTGCCCTGTACTTTGCAGTGGTTTGTTGGGGGAGCAGCACCAGCAAAAGGGACTTAAACCGGATTGACCAACTGATCCGGAAAGCCGGCCAAACCATTGGCACACAGTTGGAGGCGTTTGTGTCAGTGAGGGACGAGAGGAGACTGGAAAAACTGCTCTGCATCATGGACAATCCTGCCCACCCACTCCACCAGACAATTGAGGGACAGCGGAGCTCAAACTCCAACAGGCTCCTTCAGCTTTGTTCTTACAGTGTTCGACTCAAGAACTCCTTCATTCCGCACTCCATCCAGCTGTTTAATCACTCGCCATATACAATAGATGATACCTGTCTATTACCTGACACCTTTTATGTTTGCGACCTCTCTTTGTTTATAATGTATTTTGCTGGATCTACTCTCTATTTCATGCTGCCCTTTTTTTTTTTTTTTGCAGCTGTTACATATACTGTTATATTGTACATGGCAATTGGGATTTGTTATATATTTTATGTATTATAAAAAATATATAAGAATATATCAGTATATATTAAATAAATATTACATATATTTTATATTGCTACTCTGGTACATTTTTTGTCTAATTAATACCTTAATACGGGGACAGCGTGGCGGAGTTGGGAGAGTGGCCGTGCCAGCAACCTGAGGGTTCTTGGTTCGATCCCAACCCCAAACTCGTCACGTCTATTGTGTCCTTGAGCAAGACACTTCACCCTCGATCCTGATGGGTCGTGGTTAGGGCCTTGCATGGCAGCTCCCGCCATCAGTGTGTGAATGTGTGTGTGTGAATGGGTGAATGTGGAAATTGTGTCAAAGCGCTTTGAGTGCCTTGAAGGTAGAAAAACGCTATACAAATGATTGATTGATTGATTGAGACTTTTATTAGTAGATTGCACAGTACAGTACATATTCCGTACAATTGACCACTAAAGGGTAACACCCGAATAAGATGTTCAACTTGTATAAGTCGGGGTCCACATTAGTCAAATGATGGTATAAAAATATACAATCAGCATAATACAGTTATCACAAAAGTTAATCCCCAACAAGTATATACATTTAATTAATTACATTTGATTATCTACAATCCGGGGGGTGGGATGTGGTGGGGGGAGGGTGTTAGTTGCCTGGAGGTGTTATTTTAGTGCGGTTTTGAGGGAAGATAGGGATGCACTTTCTTTTACACCTGTTGGGAGTGTATTTCACATTGATGTGGCATAGAAAGAGAATGAGTTAAGACCTTTGTTGGATCGGAATCTGGGTTTAACATGGTTTGTGGAGGTCCCTCTGGTGTTGTGGTTATGGTATAACCCATTTAACCCAATTACCTGCATTATCCTTCCCATCCTTTGTATCTGAGCTACTGTGTGGAACAATTTCCCCTGTGGATCAATAAAGTTTGTTTAGGTCTTAGTTTAATGTCGCACATCATGGCATGACAAGCGAAAACTGATATACATACAGGGTGACCCAACAAAAACATACCCTGCAGGATTTTTTCAACAAATGTGTTAATATGTTTCTTCTTTTTTTACGGTATACAAATTGAATTTGTGCATGAAAAGTTGGGAAAACAAAGTATTATCAAACTTGATATTTTGCATGGAAGCCTATTTCTCTAATAAATCAGACACTGTAGTGCAAGCAAAATTTCTGAGAAAGTTTCTTTGTTTTCTTGCTCCATCAAAAAGCTGATTTTTATTTTTATTTTGTTACGTTGAGCAGTGCAGCAGAACCCAAGATGCAAGGCAAAGTTTTTAGCAAAAAAAAAAAAAAGTCTTTATTAGGTTGAATAACAAAATATCCACAAAATAGTGTTCGACAAGGTAGGAGTCCAAACAAAAGGTGTAGCCAAAGACTAGGAAAAAATGCTAACTAAAGGAGGAGCTCACTGGCTAGTAGAAATACTAATAAACAAGGCAACAAAAAAAATCCTTCCAATTTCTACCACTTTTCCTTTTCAGGGTCATACTGAACAAAAATAAAAACAGAACACTTGTTTTTGCTCGCATTTTTCAAGAGTTGAACTCAATGATCCACAACTTTTACTAGATACACAAAAATACCTATTCCTCTCAAATAATGATCACAAATCTGTTTAAAGCTGTGTTAGAGAGCATTGTTTTATATGCCAAGATAATCCCACAATAAAAGGCCTCTCTGAAATGTGCAGTTTGACTTCATTGGGGTTCTGGAGGGTCAAAAAAGTAGTCTGAATCTGGTGTGACCGCCATTTGACTAGCACAGTGCAACACATCTCCTTCCTTAAAAAAATATATCTGTTGGCACATTCATCTTCAAACATTAAAAAGTGAAGTGAAGTGAATTATATTTATATAGCGCTTTTCTCTATTGACTCAAAGCGCTTTTACATTGTGAAACCCAATATCGAAGTTACATTTAAACCATTGTGGGTGGCACTGAGAGCAGGTGGGTAAAATGTCTTGCCCAAGAACACAACAGCAGTGACTAGGATGGCGGAGGCGGGGATCGGACCTGGATCCCTCAAGTTGCTGGCACGGCCACTCTACCAATAGAGCTATACTGCCCTTTCAATAAAAGTGACACGCTTCCAGTGTTTTAACATTTGTAAAAGAAGTACTGTATATCCAAATAATGCTGTGAGGTAAAGTAAATGGGTTACACTTGTACAGCGCTTTTCTACCTTCAAACTACTCAAAGCGCTTTGACACTATTCCCACATTCACCCATTCACACACACGTTCACACACTGATGGTGGGGGCTGCCATGCTAGGCCCGAGCCACGACTCAAATGGAGCAAGGGTGAAGTGATTTGCTCAAGGACACAACGGACGTGACGAGGTTGGTAGTAGGTGGGGATTGAACCAGGAACTCTCAGGTTACTGGTACAGCCACTCCCCCAACCGCGCCATGCCGTCCAAAGATAAAATAAAAATAAAAACAAAAGAATCACATGGCGAATATAATTGTTCTTGGACCAAAAAAAGACTTACTGAATGAATGATCAAATAAAATGTATAAACAAAAAAGAGCAGAAGTCTTGGTCTCAGTCTGATTAATAAAACGTAAATATTGAGTGTACTAATGAGCTGCTCTGAATATCTTACAAATAAAGTTAAGGTTTTCAAAGTTTTTCAGATGTAATTTTGCCCACAGTGGATGAGGATATGCTGATTGTTGAGGTTCAAAAATAAAGAATCATATTAAAGGCATATCCTGGACATTTTTTGGGGGACATCACAGGAACGAGGAATGCTTAGTGGGAATTGAACGAGATGTGTGTACGTGTACAAACCTTGCCAAGGTTGTTTCTACAAATACAGAAATAAAGTTGTCGCTCTGCAAGGCCAAACTGTTGTCTTTCCCACGAGTCAAGTCAAGTCAGTGCTGTCCCTGACGCCCGCCCTTGGGTATCGACGGACAGTGGAGCTTGTAGATGTTCCACGGTGTTGTCATTCAGCAGCCATTATGTACAATATCTCATGGATTTCAAAGGTATTTATTTTCTCGGCGGCTCTGGCTCCCTGTCAACTGATTGCTCGTCTCTCGTGACACCCGGTTCATGTATTTTCATCCACCGTCGTGATCCGTTACATAAGTTGACTTAGAATGTATGTGAATTTTTCTGCTGGCAGCCCTGGCTGTTGCGTTGTCCATCCATCCACCCATCTACATCTGCCTATCCGAGGTCGGGTCGCGGGGGCAGCAGCCTAAGTAGGGTAGCCCAGTGTGGCAGACTCGCACTGTCCGAGTTCCAAGGACCACCAAGGAATGACATAGCTGCGGGCAGGTTTAGAATTCTCTATCCTTTCAATGAAGACGCCTTCTATGGTCGGGTCACTATTCAGCTGCGCCTCCCTCTTCTGCTTGCTCCACCGTCTGCTTTTCAGCAGCACATCGTCGTTTCCTTTTTGCTCTCGTTCTCTGTCGCCCTATCGGGTCTGTCTCCTTTCTCCGTCTCTCTCCCCCACATTTACGCCTGTCGCCCTTTTACAGAGTGTGAGAGGATTATTTAATTGTGCCCAGGTCGGCGACCCGCGCACCTGATCAAGATTACGGCATCACTCCTGGCGCGCCCTGCCTCGCCGCTCACTAACCGTCCATGCCACCATCTTGGGCCGGTCTCCGGCGTGCCCTGCCTTGCTGTTGGACTGCCGGCCACGCCTCCTTGCCGCCATCTTGCAGCGGGCTACGGCGTGCCCTGCCTCGCTGCCGGACTGCCGGCTCCGCCTCTCCACACCCAGACTTCCCTCTCCCCAGCCACTTCGTCCAGCTCCTTCCGGGGATCCCGAGGTGTTCCCAGGCCAGCTGGGAGACATAGTCTTCCAAACATGTCGTTGCTTTAAAGTTAAATTGAAAGTCACACACACACACATAAGGTGGCTGCGTTTGACCCATCCCCTTGTGCCAAACCCTGGGAGGTGAGGGGAGCAGTGAGCAGCAGCGGTGGCTAGGCTCGGGAATCATTTGGGTGATTTAACCCCCAATTCAAACCTGTGATGCCGAGTGCCAAGCAGGCAGTTAATGGGTCCCATTATAATAGTCGTTGGTATGACTCGGCCGGGGATTGAACTCACGACCTACCGATCTCAGGACGGACACTAACCACAGGGCCACTGAGAAGGTTTAAAGACAAAACCGTCAGCTGATTTGTATGTTCTACACTCAATTGAGGTGGCTGATATAGACGCAGCCAAATTGCTCACTTGTCAAACCGAATATCCGGTCCCACTGTGCAATCTACTAATAAAGTTTCAATCAATCAGTTTATCTTTTACAACCCCAGCGTCTTTTGGAATAGCTACTTTCCTCAGTGAGCGGTTGGCAATACTGCTGTAGACACCTCTGAGTATAGATCGATCACTCTGTGCTTAAGCAGCACAGCCTGTAGCTTTTCACAATTGAATAGCTGTGTTGCTCAGACGGTAATGTATTTATATAAGTTTAGATTGGAGTATGTGGTTTCCTAATGGGGAAAGATATTAATGTCTCGCGCATTCATATTAGAATTTACGACAGCTAGGTAGCAATTAGGTTGCTGGCTTGCCTCTCCAGTAAATGAGCGGTATCACCGGTCCATGAGTTTATCAAAGTGCAGGAATTTATCACGGTTAGTCCAGAAAAAATTTCTTGTAATACTAATGCTCTGGACTTTTTTTCCGTGGTTAATCTTTAATACAGTTTATCGTTGCATACCTAGTCATTACTTTTAAGTAAAACTGCACACAGACATGTGCAACGTATCCCACTGTGCATCAAGGTTGTCTAACCGGCTCCAAATAGACCTCCAAAAGGTATGCAACCGTTACATTTATTTTTTTTAGAAAATGGCTGACTGTCTTGGCTTTTCCAATGCTCTTCATTTGTCCTGCCACAATTACCATTTTGTATGTATCGAATTTAGTATCCGATAAACCATGGCCATTGCGAATCATTTCTGTTTAGCGTACATTTTTTTCTAGACAAGACATTTTTAAAATGTGGTCAGTCTTCCAGTGCAAGTCGCCACACATTCCTCCGTGCATTCCTCTGGGCATGCCCATTAACACACCTGACGCTGATGAGGACTCCACTCCCTTCTTAAGCCAATGTGTCCTGCATTCCAGTGCCAGAACGTAGCTACTTGTTTCCGTACAGTAAGCCTACATGTCTGTAGCTCCTTTTCCATGTGCATTTGCTCTCTCTGTTTCCCCTCCTCTGTGCTCATCATCTCGTGTCCTGTGTCGTCGTGACACAACTCCCCTCTGTTTTTCGGTTTCGAGCTGTGTGTCTCCTCTCCCCGGATTCCCCCTTGACTTCTTGCTGCTTTCGGAAATCTTGACCTCTCAGCTGTCCACGGACCCTGACGCCTCCCTCCTGACCTTGACCTCTTGCCTGCTCATGGACAGGCCTGCCTTTCCCTCTATGGACTTCCGCATCGCTCACAACACGCACCTTTCAACACTTCTGGGTAACACTCACTAGTTAACCACATCGCCTAATTTCACACCACGTATTCGGATTAAATACACACATCATATTCTGGTGTTTGATAAACACACTTCCACATATCGACGCCCCTGTCTCACTGTACTGCAACAAATCGGGTGTGAGCATTTAGACAGATGGTGAAAATCAGTGGAATTGCTGTTTATTTCCCCAAAAATGTTTCTCAGGTGTGCACGGGGCACTTGTAATGTGGATAAACGATATCTGGGAGATCAATCAATCAATCAATTTTATTTGGAACATGTTAACAAACTTGACATGCACACATTTCTGCTAAAGTGATTAAATGTCCAAAAGGAGTGGGAAGAAGCAGAGCTTGTCTGGTCCCACCGCTGTTCCATGAACAGCATTCCGAAGAAAAAAGGAAGGAACCAATTGTACCCCACATGAGCAAGCACTTGGCGACTTAGCAACGGAGGCAAGAGAAAAACTCCCTTTTGGGAAGAAACCTGTTTTAAAACCTAGATTCTATGGGTTGGCTGTCTGTCTCAACTAGAGAGAGACCGGGTAGAGGGCAAGAGTATATCGAGAGATAAGGAATAACATATACTTTAGCTGAAAAGATTAGGATAAAGCAGAGCCTATTTGTTTCTACCCGTGTTCCATAATAAGTATCTCATAGTAATATTGGGCACTTTGCTGAGATAAACAGTTCTCTTGTATATTTTGTGGACACCATCTGCTCATAGGCTTATATTGGTACACTATTTAAGTTCTTTACTCAATCCATTCCATAGCTTAATCCCACATACAGATACACTAACATCTTGTTAAGTTGTGTGTTTATTATAAACAGGTAAATGCTTTAAAATCCATTTAGTCCTAAGATTGTATTTTCTCTTGAGGATCACTGTTCCACATTTTTGGGCAGCCTGTTGTTATTTACTTTTCATTTAGATAAGCATGACATGAAACAAATTCTGACTGGCTCTGAGGGGTTTCAGTTCATGTCTGCCCCTAGACTAATGTCACTGAGCAGTAACTAAGTTTGAGGTCAAAAGCTTGCACCCATTTTCTACAGTAGACACTGGTAATTTTCGGTAGGTGGATATTTAAGTGCAGTCCGAGAAAAATTGCATGTTTTTCTCCCACCAGATTTTCTCTCAGTTATTATGTTGTACAGGTGAGACTCAAACAAATTGAATGTCGTGTACAAGTTCACTCAGGTCAGCAATTAACTTTAAATGTGAAACTAATATGTGATATTTACTCATTACATGCAAAGTGACGTATGTCAAGCCTTTTTTATCATTTTGATCTTGGCTTATATTTTTTGAAACCCCACATTGTCGGAGATTTTCAATTCAAGGTTTTCATAAACTATGAGGAGGCGGCGACTTGTACAGGGTTTACGCCGCCTTCCGCCCAAATGCAGCTGAGATAGGCTCCAGCACCCCCGTGACCCCCAACGGGACAATCGATAAAAAAGGATGGATGGATGAAAATATACACAAGCCCACAAAATCTGAGGATCTGAGTGACAGCACGGACAGAAACCTTAATTCAATAAAATATATACATATATTTTTGTATTTTATTTATTTATTTTTTTAATCAGTCCCGTCCAGCCAGGCAAATCCTTTTTTGATGTATATGCCAATATTTGCTGTAGAGATTCACTTTAGAAAAATAAAATTGTTGAATACTTCTATTGTTGTCTTATTTGTATTTGACTTTATTAAATGTTTTAGTAGAATTGTCTGAAACAAAACCAACTTTCTTAAAAATAATATGTAAATGTATCAGAGCTGTTTATCTATTTTATTAAAGGATGTAATTAATCATTCCTGCGACCCCGAGAGGGACAACGAGTAGAAAAAGGATGGATGAATGTAGTTCATCATCGAACTGGCACCCAATGTTATTAAAAAAAAAAAGTATTGATTCAAAATCGAGAATTAATTTGAATCTAAAATCGATTCTGAATGGAATCGTTTCCTCCAAGAATCAAATCATGTGGTGCCCAAAGATTCACAAACCTAATGGGGCGGTACAGCTCGGTTGGTAGAGCGGCCGTGCCAGCAACTTGAGGGTTGCAAGTTCGATTCCCGCTTCTGCCAACCTAGTCACTGCCGTTGTGTCCTTGGGCAAGACACTTTACCCACCTGCTCCCAGTGCCACCCACACTGGTTTAAATGTAACTTAGATATTGGGTTTCACTATGTAAAGCGCTTTGAGTCACTAGAGAAAATGCGCTATATAAATATCATTCACTTCACTTCACTAATGTTAATGGTTCTGATATTCCTTTGATTACCTTCTTAATGATTTTCATATTGAGTCCATTATAATCAGTGGATGTTTTAAATTTACTGTGTGCAATGTGTATTATTTCTTCTACTGTCACATAATTTAGAAACATAGAAATTAATATTTCTATCCATTTGTCCCTCAGATCCTCAGATTTTGTGGAATTGTGTATATTTTGTTGCAGGTTCTATATATTCTACATGTTCTATAACCTCAAAATAGTTGTTAAATGTTTAGCTATTCCTTTCTGTCATTTAAAATATTGAGGGTAATCTGCTTTCTTTTTACTTCTTTTCTTGATAACACTGTTTTGAATGTGCCATATTGCTTTACTGTGTTTTTTGTTCTTATGTAGTATTTTATCTTGATAATTTTTATTACAATTTCTGAGGCTCCTTGTTAGTTTACTTTTATACTTTTTATATTTGTGCTCTGTTCGTTGTCACGATTTAACAAACTGACGGACCCAAAAGTAGTCAAGAGGACATATCCGAAATCCAAAGGTTTTAATTTAAACAAACAAGGGAGGGGAGAGAGGAGTCGTCAGTTGGACTGGAGGTGTTTGGCAGGCAGGCTTGGAGTAGGTAGGCACTGAATGCAGAGGGAAACCCAGGGGTCAGTCAAGGAGCAAAAACAGCAGATCAGCAAGATCATCAAAAGGAAAGGAAAAACTGTCTAGAAGTTTCACCACGTGGAGAACTGTGAAAGGATCGGGCAACGCCGTATGAGAAGACCAGGGCTTTTGTAGAGTGGAGGTGATGAGAAAATGGGAGGCAGGTGAGTGCGATGATCAGCGACAGGTGTGCCAAACTGGGAAGCCAGGAACCAGAACTCAGCCCACACATAGCCACACACATATAGAAACACAAGACACTACAGGGACTGTGACACTTGTTCAATTATTAATTTTTGATGAATTATCTGTATAATGCTTTTTTTCTACTTAATACTCTGTTTTCCGGTTTTGTGTCACTGTTTGTGCCTTTAACTGTTTGGATCACAGAGCAGTATTCAGCGTTATTTAGTATTTTGTTACGTTCACTCTAAGGCATTTTATTTATATTTTGTTGCCTTTCGCTATATATCTACAGTGCATCCGTAAAGTTTTCACAGCTCTTCACTTGTTCCATATTATTGTCATGTTAGAACCTTACAGACAATACCCCATTACATACTTGCCAACTTTGAGACCTCCGAATTAGGGAAATGGGGGGACGGAGGTGGAGGTGTGTGTGTGTGGGGGGGGGGTTGTATATTACAGCGTCCCGGAAGAGTTAGTGCTGTAATTGGTTCTGTTGTGTTTATGTTGTGTTACGGTGCGGATGTTCTCCCGAAATGTGTTTGTCATTCTTGTTTGGTGTGGGTTCACAGTGTGGCGCATATTTTTAACAGTGTTAAAGTTGTTTATACGGCCACCCTCAGTGTGATCTGTATGGTTGTTGATCAAGTATACCTTGTATTCACTCACGTGTGTGTAGGAGCCGCATATATTGTGTGACTGGACCGGCACGCTGTTTTTATGAAGGCAAAGCGGACTTGACGACAGGTTGTAGTGGACGCTAAAGGCAGTAAGGCACGCCCCCAATATCGGAAGAAATTCTGGAGAATGTTTGCCCCGGGAGATGTTCGGGAGGGGCACTGAAATTCTCGAGGGTTTGCAAGTGTGCCCTGTGTGACAAAATTTATATATTTTTTCATTTAGCAAATGCATTTGTCACGACGGGCTTCACGGTGGCAGAGGGGTTGGTGCGTCTGCCTCACAATACGAAGGTCCTGCAGTCCTGGGTTCAATCCCGGGCTCGGTATCTTTCTGTGTGGAGTTTGCATGTTCTCCCCGTGAATGCGTGGGTTCCCTCCGGGTACTCCGGGTACTCCGGCTTCCTCCCACTTCCAAAGACATGCACCTGGGGATAGGTTGATGGTCAACACTAAAATTGGCCCTAGTGTGTGAATGTGAGAGTGACTGTTGTCTGTCTATCTGTGATGGCCCTGCGATGGGTTAGCGACTTGTCCAGGGTGTACGCCGCCTTCCGCCCAATTGTAGCTGAGATGAGCGCCAGCGCCCCCCCGCGAACCCAAAAGGGGAATAAGCGGTAGAAAATGGATGGACGGATTTGTCACGACGTGGTTTTTGCAGCTTACTGCGGGGTCGTTCTCCCAGTAAAATCATCGGGACTACTCCGGACAAGCCCTGCAGGTAAAAACATGATTTAATTCTCAACTTTCAAAGAGGCACAAACTAAAAGGAACACAAGGCGTAGGCACAACGCGCTGTTCGCACTTGGAGCTAAAGCACAAAAACTTAGAGCAGGAAACAGAAGCTAACACTTAGCATGGACTATGGACGGAGCAAAACTCACTAAATGAAATAAACAAGACTTAAGTAGACAAGGCATGAAACAAACAATGACACCAGGCCGACTGACAACATGATCCGGACCAAGGATCATGACAGTATTTAAAAAAAAAAAGTATATATATATATATATATATATATATACACATGTACAATCCCCGTTTCCATTTGAGTCGGGAAATTGTGTTGGATGTAAATATAAACTGAATACAATGATTTGCAAATTCTTTTCAACCTATATTCATTTGAATGCACTCCAAAGACAAGATAGTTGATCTTCAAACTCATAAACTTAATTTTTTTTTTTGCAAATAATAATTAACTTAGAATTTCATGGCTGCAACATGTACCTAAGTAGTTGGGAAAGGACATGTTCACCACTGTGTTACATCACCTTTTCTTTTAACAACACTCAATAAACATTTGGGAACTGAGGAAACTAATTGTTGAAGCTTTGAAAGTGGAATTCTTTCCCTTCCTTGTTTTATGTAGAGCTTCAGTCGTTCAACAGTCCGTGTTCTCCACTGTCGTATTTTGCGCTTCATAATGCGCCACACATTTTCGATGAAAGACCAGTCTGGACTGCAGGCAGGCCAGAAAAGTACCCACACTCTTTTTTTACGAAGCCACACTGTTGTAACACGTGCTGAATGTGGCTTGGCATAGTCTTGCTGAAATAAGCAGGGGTGTCCATGAAAAAGATGGCGCTTAGATGGCAGCATATGTTGTTCCAAAACCTGTATGTACTTTTTAGCATTAATGGTGCCCTCACAGATGTGTAAGTTACCCATGCCTTGGGCATTAATGCACCCCCATACCATCACAAATGCTCGCTTTTGAACTTTGCGTCGATAACAGTCTGGATTTTTCGCTTCCCCTTTGGTCCGGATGACACAATGTCGAATATTTCCAAAAACAATTTGAAATGTGGACTCGTCAGACCACAGAACACTTTTCCACTTTGCATCAGTCCATCTTAGATGATCTCGGGCCCAGAGAAGCCAGCGGCGTTTCTGGATGTTGTTGATAAACGGCTTTGGCTTTGTATAGTAGAGCTTTAACTTGCCCTTACAGATGTAGCGACGAACTGTATTTAGTGATAGTGGTTTTCTGAAGTGTTCCTGAGCCCATGTGGTGATATTCTTTAGAGATTGATGTCACTTCTTCATACAGTGCCGTCTGAGGGATCGAAGGTCACGGTCATTCAATGTTGGTTTCCAGCCATGCGACGAACTGTATTTAGTGATAGTGGTTTTCTGAAGTGTTCCTGAGCCCATGTGGTGATATTCTTTAGAGATTGATGTCACTTCTTCATACAGTGCCGTCTGAGGGATCGAAGGTCACGGTCATTCAATGTTGGTTTCCAGCCATGCCGCTTAGGTGGAGTGATTTCTCCAGATTCTCTGAACCTTTTGATAATAATATGGACCGAAGATGTTGAAATCCCTAAATTTCTTGCAATTGCACTTTGAGACACGTTGTTCTTAAACTGTTTGACTATTTGCTCACGTAGTTGTGGACAAAGTGGTGTACCTCGCCCCATCCTTTCTTTTGACTGACTGAGCATTTTTTGGGAAGCTGTTTTTCCACCCAATCATGGCACCCACCTGTTCCCAATTAGCCTGCACACCTCTGGGATGTTCCAAATAAGTGTTTGATGAGCATTCCTCAACTTTATCAGTATTTATTGCCACTTTTCCCAATTTTTTTGTCACGTGTTGCTGGCATCAAATTCTAGAGTTAATGATTATTTGTAAAAAAAAAAGAGTTTATCAGTTTGAACATCAAATATGTTGTCTTTGTAGCATATTTAACTGAATATGGGTTGAAAATGATTTGGAAATCATTGTAATCCGTTTATATTTACATCTAACACAATTTCTCAACTTATATGGAAACGAGGTTTGTACAAAGGTATTAACAGCCATTGCTCAATACTTTGTTGATGCACCTTTGGCAAGAGGTACAGCCTCAGGTCTTTTGGAATCTTTAGGCAGTTTCACCCATTCATCTTTGCAGCACCTCTCAGGTAGGATGGGAAGTGTTCGTCTTTTTATCCAGGATGTATTTGTATATTGCTGCATTCATTTTAGTCTAGTCAGGGAGGTGACCAAGAACCGGGTGGTCACTCTGTCAGAGCTTCAGCATTCCTCTGTGGAGAGAGGATAACCTTCCAGAAGGACAACCATCTATGCAGCAATCCACCAATCTGGCCCAGAATGAGGGAGTGGCCAGGCAGAAGCCACTATTTTATAAAACCCATCCATTTTCTACCGCTTGTCCCTTTTTGAAGTCGCAGGGGGTGCTGGAGCCTATCTCAGCTGCATTCGGGCGGAAGTTGGCGTACACTCTGGACAAGTCGCCACCTCATCACAGGGCCAACACAGATAGACAGACAACATTCACACTCACATTCACAAACTAGGGCCAATTTTGTGTTGCCAATCAACCTATCCCCAGGTGCATGTTTTTGGAGATGGGAGGAAGCAGGAGTTCCCAGAAAGAAGGGCCAATTTAAGGACACGTTGGGAAAACTATGTCTCTCGGCTGGCCTGGGAAAGCCTCGGGATCCCCCGGGAAGAGCTAGACGAAGTGGCTGGGGAAAAGGAAGTCTGGGTTTCCCTGCTTAGGCTGTTGACCCCGCGTCCCGACCTCGGATAAGCGGAAGAAGATGGATGGATGGATGGATAATCAACCTATCCCCAGGTGCATGTTTTTGGCGGTGGGAGAAAGCCGGAGTGCCCGGAGGGAACCCACGCAGTCACAGTGAGAACATGCAAACTCCACACAGAAAGATCCTGAGCCCGGGATTGAACCCAGGACTACTCAGGACCATCGTGTTGTGAGGCACATGCACTAATCCCTGCCCCACCGTGCTGCCCTATTCTATACAACGTTTGCCAAAATGCTCCTAAAAGATGCTCAGATCATGATAAAAATCATCTGGTCTGATGAGACAAAAATTGAAGTCTTTGGCGTGAATGCCAGGCGTCATGTTTGTAAGAAACTAGGCACCGTTCATCACCAGGCCGATACCATCCCTACAGTAAAGCATGGTGGTGGCAGCATCATGCTGTGGTGTTTTTCCAACGGCAGGAACTGGGAGACGAGTCAGGATAGAAGGAAAGCAATGTCCAGAGACATCCGGTTTGAAACCGACGCTTCCCATCCATCCTGATGGAACTTGAGAGGTGCTGCAAAGAGGAATGGGCGAAATTGCCCAAATATAGGTGTGCCAAGCTTGTGGCATCATATTCAAAAATACTTGAGGCTGTAATTGTTACCAAAGGAGCATCTACAAAGTATTGCGCAAAGGCTGTGTACTCTTATGTATATGTCATTTTTGTAGTTAGTCATTTTTAATAACTAACTACAATTTAAGACTTTATCGAGACAGTGAGCTTACAGGAAATCTACATGGTGGTATATGTAAACACTAGCTGGTGATCGTAGTGAGGGAGAAACTGTGAACCCCAGACATTTTTAACTTCTGGCTGTCTCCCTTTGCCCTTTCTATCTTGAGGACAAGAGAAGCGGGAAGTTAGAGATCACACAACCAGAGCTGGAGTGTTAGGGAGCAGATTAGTGACCAAGCAAAGTCAACTCCGCTGGGATCCCCATAGTATGTTCCTCGTCCGGCACCCCTATTCCTCCTGTTTAACACTGCTCTCCCTACTGCTCTCATCTTTGTCTGGTGACTCTTCATTGATCCTGGCCAAGCGGTCTGCCAATTGCATCCTCACCGTTTCCCCCATCTGCTTGTCTGAGAGATCCGTCGGCTGCACGATTTATTGGGCTAAAGGCCTACTGAAATGAGATTTTCTTATTCAAACGGGGATAGCAGGTCCATTCTATGTGTCATACTTTATCATTTTGCGATATTGCCATATTTTTGCTGAAAGGATTTAGTAGACAACATCCACGATAAAGTTCGCAACTTTTGGTCACTAGTAAAAAGCCTTGGCACAATTAAGTGCGTGATGCTCCTGAACTGGCTATTGGTGGTGGAGTTTGATTCCTTTGGGATGAGGACCGTAACCCCTATTTGCCACTCTTTTGTGCAGCTTGTAATGTATTTCTTTGGGACAAGTTGCTGAAGCTGATTTCATTTTCCGGACAATTTCTTCTATCTTGCCGAGTTTTGGGAAAGCAGTGTTAAACAGGATAGATAGGGGTGCTGGACGAGGAACATACTCGGAGTTGACTTTGCTTGGTCACTATACTGCCCCCTGATGTAACACTCCAGCTCTGGTTGTGTGATCTCTAGCTTCCAGTTTCTCTTGTCCTTGAGAAGTTGCTTTGCATAACTGAAGAGGTTTTTGAATAATTTGGCCCTTTCATTCTGCTTCCCCCTTCTGCGTTTCCAGATGCGCTCTGCCCTCCGCAAGCTGGCAAGCTTTTCTTTCACCTCCTCCCACAGTGGTTTAGACCCTCCTCCTCTTTACTTACTTCCTCAAATGTTTTCAGAGGAGACTCTCTCCCTTCGACCCTTCTGTTGTAGGCCAATTGGCTGCTTCTGTTGTTCTACTGGGAACCTGCCTCTGCACTCTTCATACAGGATTTCTCCAACTTGGATCAGCTTGATTTCTATTTGGCCGCACAGTGAGCGTTTCAGGATGATACTTAGGTCCTTGTCCAGCTGCTGCCAAACAGCCACCGCATTCGCTTTTGGCCATTTTACATTCTGCCTCCTCCCATGTCCCTGTCGTCCTTGTCCGCTGAACTGGCTCCTGGTTGTCAGGGTTTGCTGGTGTTCTGGGATTTGGTGATATTCTGGGAGTGTTTTTAGTGGTGCCACTTTCAGATCTACCGGCCTTTCCTTCGCAACGATTGTTTGGCGACCTGGGTTGGGGTTCCTCTTGTCTGACTTGCGGTTGCAGTGCATTACTGCGGACCTCTTTATTTACACTTCATCTTTTCCCTCGTGATACTTTAGCCCTCTGAAGATGGTTATCTTCTTCCATCCGCACTTGCACTTTCTCATGAGCTTGAAACTGTTGCCTGTATTTGTTCTGGTCATTACCATGGACTCTGTCAAATTTGGCACTCCTACCCCGCCTGTCGGAGGGCCATCGAGTTGTTTTCTTTTATTTGTCTTCATAGTCAGTTTAGGGTGTCCCTTTGAGGACTGGTGGGTAATTTAACTAGCCTGCCTCCCTGGGTGCAGACATGCCTGCATTCATCCTGTCTTTTGTGGCTATCCGTGCACTTTTACAGCAGTCAGTGGTTGCCGCCAGATTTAACTTAATAAAAAACAGGGCATCTGCTGGGAATTGCTACCTGACGCACCTCCACCGGTGCCCTTAGTGCAAGGGTGTTCCTCTGAACCCCTCTTTTAGACTAATTGGGTCATCAGCTGGGGACCACCAGTCATTGATGTATTGAGCCTACAACCCTAGCACATCTCCTGGTACTCGGGTTGATGCCGTAGGTTAGAGATTGTTTGTGATACATAACGGAAGGGCAGGAGAAAGAGAAGAAACAAAAGGGTGAGTGTATGGGCGATAGTAAGCATGGGTCTGACTGAATCGAATACTCCAGCTAACAACTTGCTGCCCAGAAAGTTAGAATGTACTGCATCTGGCCGTTAGAGAGAATTTCGGTTCCAGAACATATTGAACTGATCAATTAAAGTAAAGCCATTCTGACTGCATGTGCGTTGGATCCAAGCATTTAAAGATAGTAGCAGTCAACGCTAGGTGACAAAATTAATAGCGGGCCACTAACATAAACATACTTGCCAAATTTCTTTATCAGACTAAAGAGGATTTCAAAATGGTTTCCTCAGAGTGGTGTCTCATTGGATCCCACGTGATCAACAAGTTAAATTACTGAAGAAGGAACAGTAGTTATGGATTAGGGTTATGTAGTTCTGTATCTTCAAATGCATTGAGTCTTATACGTATTTTACATTAAAACAAACAGTTTCAGCAAAACTAGCTGCCGATACCTTCCATCCATCCGTCCATTTACAACTGATTGTGCCTTTCAGGGTTGCTGGGGGGCTGGAGCTTATCACAGTTGCACTTGGTTGGAAGGCGGGTACACCCTGGACAAGTCACTACCTCATCACATGGCCAACACCGACAGGCAGACAACATTCACACTCACATTCACACACTAGGGCCAATTTGGTGTTGCCAATCAACCTATCCCCAGGTGGATGTTTTTGGAGGTGGGAGGAAGCAGGAGTTCCCAGAAAGAAGGGCCAATTTAAGCCAATTTAGTGTTGCCAGTCAACCTATCCCCAAGTGCATGTCTTTAAAAGTGGGAGGGAGCCAGAGTACTCAGAGAGAACCCCTGCAGTCCGAAGGAGAACATACAAACTCCACATGGAAAGATCCTGAAAAAGAAAATATTTTGGAATAAGTCTCAAGCTGCTGAAGGATTTGACACGTTTGAAGTTTGTTTTTGTTTTTAATCATATATGACTTATAAGACTTCGATGAGTATGTCCATTTTTTGGCAAGGAGGGATTGTGTGGGTTTTTCTAAAAAAAAGAAAGACATTGTTCCAAAAATAATATTGCATCAAAATCAGTGTTGTTATGAATTATTAACCCCATTAAATACTGTCATTACTTCATCCAAAATACTCCACTCTGTAACTCAATTTGGGCAAATATTGTATAAGTTCTGTTCCTCCCATTACAAAAAGAACCGTATGAAACATAAAAAAAGCATTACAAATATCAAAAAATGTTATAACTATGGATAGGGCTGTAACTGCTGAAGAATTTAAGCGCTGAAAGTTTGAATAAAAAACTTGACTCAAGGGTTTAAGGGGAGCTAAATTCATTCTTAGATTTTGCCAAACAGTCATGAGACAAGAACACTCATGATTTTTTTTTTTAATTCAAAGATGATACATTCTTGCAAGATGCAGCTAATTAGAGTCACCATGCTAGCTTTCAAATCCCTCTAAAACAACTTCAAAACCCTCCAATGTTGTATATACACTTTACAAGTCTATATATAATGTAGTAACAGACGCATTCACAACACCATGTAATATGTACAATATTTGCCGTAATTTGATCATTTTAACCATTGCTGGAACTTATTTCCTCAACGCATTTATTTCCGTTTCCTAAGCAACACAGATCCAGCAACAATGTGTGTTCCTACTTCCGGATACAAAACCCTTACGTGAGTTCAAATGATGGCAGACTTGGTAACAGACAACAAAGACAACTCATTTTGGACAAATGAGGATTGACGGCCGTATCTTTTTGAACCTGAATATACGGCGGATGAACTACTGCTTCTAGACGCCAGCACGAAGATAAAGTGAAATGCAAGAGTCGAAGGAGTCGTGACTTTCTGTGCAAATGTGGAACTTGGAGCCAAACTATGCCAACATAAATGGCGTGCTTAACCAAAATTATCTGGGAAGCTGGGCCAAACAGACAACTGCCAATTGAGTGAATCACTATAATATCGATCATGATACATACAGCACATCATACGTGTTAAAAAAAAAAACTACATATACATAAACAATACATGAAATTTGGACTAATACTTTAGAAATACTGTAATATGATTGTTCATCATTTTAGTCAGTACATGTGTCTGTTCTTTGGCATTGAGCTGTGTATTCCAAACTCAAAAGCCAGAAGCCAGCTTACAGCTAACGCCGTAGCATGCAGTCGCAAGCCAATGTTTTAGTATGCTAGAAAAAGAGTTCCTCATTGTTTGCTCGTACAATAATGGCTTATACTTGTATAGCGCTTTTCTACCTTCAAGGTACTCAAAGGAGCTTTGACACTATTTCCACATTCACCCATTCACACGCACATTCACACACTGATGGCGGGAGCTGCCATGCAAGGCCCTAACCACGACCCGTCAGGAGCAAGGGTGAAGTTTCTTGCTCAAGGACACAACGCACGTGACAAGGTTGGTAGAAAGTGGGAATCGAACCAGGAACCCTAAGGTTGCTGGCACGGCCACTCCCCCTACCGTGCCACGGCGTTGGGAGAGTGATTATTACAGCTTGATTATACAGCTTGATTATTATACAGGTTACAAAATGTAAATTAAGTATTTTTGGCGGTTTTTAGATACATTTTCAAAGTGATTTACAGTCAGAATGGAATGTTGATATTAGTAGTGTTGCTAGCCATGTAATACGAGTCGATTATTACAAATTAGAATGAAAACTAAAAATATTGTCTACTTGACTCTCATAAAGATTGTGAACGAAAGGCAAAATTCCCCAAAAAGTCCAAATCCCCTTTAAGATAGCATAGCATAAATTAAGTTTGAGAAGCTAAAATGCTGCATTCAAGTTGGATCACGTCCTCTGTACATGTGACATGTGCAAACTTTTAGAATGACAAGACATTCTATCTCAGATATTGCCACCATCGTCTCTATCTTGTGTGTGAATGAGCCAAACCTGTACAGTAGGTGTGTGTGTGTGTGTGTGTGTGTGTGTGTGTGTGTGTGTGTGTGTGTGTGTGTGTGTGTGTGTGTGTGTGTTTGTTGCACAACACTTTTCAGCGGGCGCTATCTGCCGCTCTGAAGACGACTGATAATGCCTCCTGCGGGCATCAGCGACACACATACGTGCAAACGCACACACACCCTGCATATTTATCCGTACAGCCGGATGCAAATAAGAAGGTGCTTCTTCAACGCAGACATAGCTAAATGTTTTGGTTAAATTTGGAAAAAAACAACAACAAAAAAACAGGGAGCTTTCTGAATGAAGTTGATCAAAGAATCGCCACCAATACCAGATAGTGACTCCGTGTGTGTATATGTTATTGTATTTCTACCCTTCTTGAGACACCAATAAGGAATAGTACCTTCCATATGAGGACCGGTAAACAAGTTAGGACATAAATCATGGTCTCAATACGGAAAACCATCGCATCTAATAGAGAATGTCTCATTTGCACCCCTGGTGGTGAAATATATCAAAATGAGGGTGGTCCCAAAAAGGAGGGATTTTTCAAATTGACTGTGTGTTAGTTTTAAAAGTGCTCCCCCTTTGGCCAATATATGAAATAACAAGTGTGTGTAAGAAATGGAAGTTATCCCCCTCTGGTCAACATATGAAACAACAAGTCTGTGTAAGATATTGAAGTGCTCCCCCTCTGGTCAACATATGAAATAACAAGTGTGTGTAAGAAATTGAAATGCGCCCCCTTTGGCCATTAAAAAATATATATATATATGTATATAGAGACATACCGTAATAACTTGAAGTAAATAATTAAGATTAAAAAACACTTAAAAACAAAAAAATTTAACAAAATTGATCAAAATTATCTAATAGTGTTTTTTTCTCACAATGTGTCGCCTTTTTTCTCATAAAATTGGAAACACTTTCTCATATTCTTTCTGTTTCTGTAATATTGCAATATTTTCTCGTAATATTATTACTTTTTAATGCAAATGTATAACTTTTTTAAGTAAAATTATTACTTTTTAATGCAAAATGGTGACATTTTTCATACAAAATTCTGGCTTTTATCACAATATTTCTATTTTTTGTTTTGTTCTTGTAAAATAGTGACATTTATTGAATAAAATTATGACTTTTGGCATCATTTTGCAGAGTAAATTTATGATTATTATTGTATTATTGACAAAAAGTAAAAGTTTTCTAATAAAATTGTGACTTTTGTCGAGTAAAATTCCGACTCTTTTTATAAAATTGCCAAAATGTTTATTTAAAAAAATAAAATTGCGACTCTTATTGAGCAAAATTCCAATTTATATCATAATATTGTTGTGACTCTCACTTACTTCGTGCTCATCAGGCAGACCGCGCCCACTCTCCGCAGCAGCCGGAGGCAATCAACGTCTGACACACCTGGCGTTGATGAAGGTCGGCAGTATAAAGACGGTCGACGCTGACTCATCGTCGTCGGAACGTAAACCTACTAGCCGTAAGCTGCACGTCACTATCTTCCTCCTGATCTCGCTCGTTGTTTGTTTCCTTGTGCCTTTTGTTTCCCTGATCCCTGTTATCTCTCGCTCTCCCCACAGCACTCGTGTCGCCACTGCTGTTTCCCCTCCTGGATCTGGTTTGCTCTCAACGATCCTTGACCCCGTTTTTGGACTTTCGGACTCTTTCTCCTGCCTTTGACCCTCCGCTCGGACCTTGGACTTCCCCTGTCTTCTTCCCCCTTCGATTTGGACGCTGAACATCCAAGACGCACCTCAACAAACCTCACGGTATTTACATGTGGTAAATTCCACACATAGTTTTCCATGCATACATATAGTAGCATACACACTCCACGTAATCATCAAGTACTCAATAAACCAGTTGAGTTTGACATCTTGTTGTTGTGCCGTCTCCTTCCCCAGTATTACATAACAAATATTGCATAAATGTTCAGTTTTTCTCGTAAAGTTTTGATTTGCATTGAGTAAAATGACGACTTATTATAATACTGCCAAAATTCTTCATTTTTCTTGTGAATTTGTAAACTTTTTCTTGTGACATTCCAACTAATTTTTCACAACAAGCTTTTTTGTATTTACATAGTATGTACAGTATATATTATTAATGTTGTAAATACAAATCTTTATATATCTAGAAAGGGCGCTCATTAAGAGGTAGGCATTTTTCTCAGGTCTCAAGAAGGTAACAAACAAAAATGTGTGTAAGAAATCAAAATGCGCCCCCTTTGGCTAACATATGAAAATACAAATATGTGTAAACATTTGAAGTGCTTCCCCTCTGGCCAACATATGTAATAACAAGTGAGTGTAAGACACGTAAATGCGCCCTTTTGGCCAACTTAATCAAAAAAATTAATTAAAAATGTATTTAAAGACATACTGTAATAATTTGAAGTAAATAATGTGTTGTGTTTATTGTCTTCTCCCTGCCTTCTCTATTGGTTTGTCAGTTTCTTTCCCCGGTCTTTTTGTCCCCAACGAGGCACACCTGCTGCTAATCACTTCCCGGTAGAATTTTAGCGCGTCTCCGCCAGCTGGTCCCTGCCGGTTATTGTTCCTGAACTCCACTCTGACATGTACTACCTTGATTCAGCTCCCTCTGGTATGTTGCCTTTGCATATTCCTATAATTTTGACCTGGTTGTGATTTGTTTCCTAGCCACCTTGTTTTGAGAGGACTAGTTTTGCCACGCTGTGTGCGTCCTGGCCTTTGCTCCGCCAACCTCTGAAAGAGACTATTTTGTTACATTTCCCATGGTGTGCACTTTTGCCCCATCACCCTTAGTTACCATTTTTAGACTTGTTAAATACTTTAATTTTTTTTATCGCATACCTTGCCTCCATTTTCTGCATCCTGGGGTCCACCCTGAAACTTAATTGTAACATAATGAAAATTCAAAAACAATTTCACGAAAAATAAAAAATAAAAATTTAATCAACTAAACCTTACCTTTTTTATATTTGCATAGTATGTATGTATTATTAATGTTGTAAATACAAATCTTTATGTATCTAGAAAGGGTGGTCCTAAAGAAGTAGGCATTTTTTGGAGGTCTCAACCAGGTAACAAATACAAGTGTGTGTGTGTGCGCGCGCTCGTGTGTGTGTGCGTGCGTGTGTGTGAGTGGTGTGTGCAGGTGCTTGTGTGTGTGTAAGTGCGTGTGTGTCTTTGAAATGTAAATAATGTGAGCTGCCAGGTGTGCTGACAGAGCGAAGGTGGCATGGTGCGTGGCTGAATATGTTTTTAATGTTAGTGTGTGTGTGTTTGTCATGATCCATGTAAGTGTCTGTCTAAGGAAGCAGAGGAGTGTTTGCAGTCAGCGTAACATGAAAGTAATCATGTTAAACAGCTTAGGACAATGTGGTATTTTTCTACTCCCACATCCCATGATGCTTTGTGTCGATCATTACAGCCTGTCGAATGACATCAAATTATGACATTCAGGCCAATTTTGGCCTGCAGGAATTATCAGCTGGAGATGTTGTGTTATACTTAAAGGGGACCCATGATGCAAAACCAACATTTTTTACCTGAAGGTACCAGCTTATGTGTATTTTGGATCTGCATAAGCCCTGTAAAATTTAAATTTTAACAGTGGAGGCATTGCAAATATATTTATAAAACAACCTTACCTTCCTCCATACTTCCGCCAAATGATCTGTTTGGAATTTTCCATATTTGTGATGCTTTTGTTATGATTTGTCATTCTATGTTAGAGTCTGTGTATTATCCTCCTTAGTTTAGTGAGCAGTTATGTTTGTCAGTGCTCATTTACTCCCTTGGTTTTGTTTTGTTGTTACGAGGTGACCGATTAGCTTGCTTTATGTTTGTTGATTAGCGTCATCACCTGTTTCCATTCCTAATCACATCCATCCATCTTCTTCCGCTTATCCGTGGTCGGGTCGCGGGGGCAACAGCCTAAGCAAGGAAGCCCAGACTTCCCTCTCCCCAGCCACTATGTTCGGGATCCCAAAGCGTACCCAGGCCAGCCGGGAGACATTGTCTTCGCCAACGTGTCCTGGCCTCCTACCGGTCGGACGTGCCCTAATCACCTCCCTAAGGAGGCGTTCGGGTGGCATTCTGACCAGATGCCCGAACCACCCGATCTGGCTCCTCTCGATGTGGAGGAGCAGGAGCAAGAGCTAAAAACTACAACAAAGATTGCAAGGAGAAGACGCTGTCACAGTGGAGGCATGTAACTAAGACCGCGCGAAAAATGCCACATCCTGAAGAGATGATCAGAGATCAGCTGTAAAACAAAATCTTTGCAAAATGTTGACCTAAGAACCACCATTATATGTTATGTAGCCCTCGACAATGTGTTTAAATGTAGAGAAACAATCATAATATGACCCGAATAAGACAGAATCTTGATTCTTTCTGAATAAATACAAATTGCAGTACTTTATGTGAGTCTTTGCCTCACAATAAGTGGTCCTAAAACCGGATAACATTTTGAATAAATAATCAGCTGTTTTGGCAAGACCGTTGTGACGTTTATTCTAGTGTTATTAACCCATAAAGTGAGGAGAGTAGTGATTCGACATACAGTATATTAAAAATCCTGATATCATAGGTGGTTAGTAACATTTGATTTACAATTATTAAAACTCACACATACTGATCAATACTTACTTTTTGATTCACACCACCAAATGGAGCACCAACTGGGCGTTATCAATACACTACAAAACAGAGCTGCGAGCGTTGCCACCAGCCCACAGGTCAAGGAGCAAAAACAGGCATTTGAGGGAAGTCTTCAAAACTTGTTGTTACCCCTGCTGGTCCGTTTGCGAAAAATACATCCAGTTCTAGAAGGAACAAATAAAAAAGTGGATAAGGAAGAAAAAGGTGACCGACGCAATAACATTGTCATTTCATATGTATCATGTCCATCCAAGAATGTTTAACCAACACAACATCCCAGTACACTTCAAACCAGGCAACACCTGAGACCAAGGGCGTAGAATTGGGTAGGGACGCTAGGGACACGTCCCTACCAATATCCAGCCGCTACTGTGTAGTCACTATCAATACAAGCGCTGCCTGTAGTGTTTAGTCAATGATTATGGCACAGAAAGGGTTAAATGTCGGTCTCTGCTAGAAGTACCGCCTCTAACCTAAATATCGCTTCCTGATTGGTTGCCGCTTTCATGCTAACTCACGTGTGATTGGCTGTCCCCGCTGTCACTCCTCACTGTGGAAAAAACAGTTTCACCTATCCAGACGTTAGCTCCAAATTAGCACTGCATCTTGTCTTTTCCTCCGCTTTTTTTCCAGGTGAAAGTCAATGCTCAGTCCCCTCTACCATTGTTAACCCTCCCCGTAGGTGAAAGTTAACCTTAAACATGTGAATTCAACTACTTTAGTCCGTTTTTTAACATCGTAAAAACATCAGCTGTCTTTTTCTACGGACTGCAACAGTCCGTTGTCATGGATACATGACAACAACTTCCATTCATACCAGTCATGCGTGCCTGAGGCGGAGTGATAGCCTACGCTGTGATAAGGCTTTAGAATAGTAGCCGTGCTTAATATTTAAACCGCGATTAACAGCCAATCAGATCGCCGGATTTCACCTTTCCGTTTAATTTTTTTAATTTTTTTTTGTTTCATGTAACATATTTACAGTACAAAAGCAGCAATAGAAAGAAGTAGATGAAGGGAAAAAATGTGAGTGATTTAAACACAAGTTGGGGAAAAGATTATTACAGTTCATTTATGTTTATTTACAATGTTGTATTGCATGAATGTATTTCTGA
The DNA here is from genome assembly GCF_033978795.1 of Nerophis ophidion. Classification (NCBI taxonomy): domain Eukaryota; kingdom Metazoa; phylum Chordata; class Actinopteri; order Syngnathiformes; family Syngnathidae; genus Nerophis; species Nerophis ophidion. The sequence continues at coordinate 35,811,453 of NC_084615.1, read as the reverse complement.
TGTTGTTGATGGACAGTAGGCTATGTTAATTGACAGTATGATGCACAGTTGCACTACAGCCCTACACTAAAGACGAAAGATGAGAACTCTTCCAAGTCTTCTCCTTTGCTTTCATTTTAGTTACTTTACCCTATAACAGGGGTCGGGAAAATTTTTGGCTGAGAGAGCCATGAAAGCCAAAAATTTCAAAATCTATTTCCGTGAGAGTCATATCATATTATTTAACACTGAATACAACTAAATGTGTGCATTTTTAAGTAAGACCAACATTTTTAGAGTATAATAAGTCTCTTATTCGTTTTAATAACATTGTTATTCTGAAGCTAACCAATAATAAATAAAATGTCATGTCGGTTGATCATGTTTTTGTTTGGCCATGTGCTGTTTGTCCTTTGGACTCTTTAAGTTCCTGTTTTTTCCACTCCCTTGTCTTGTTTCCTTGGTTACTCATTTTGTCCACCTGTCTCTGGTGGACAAAATGCCCGCTCACCTGCTTCCCGAGCACTAATCAGAGGCAGTATTTAAGCTCGTCTTTGCCAGTCAGTCGCCCTGGCGTCAATGTGATCTTTTCTTGCTCTGTGCTGACTTGTTTCATGCCTTGCCATAGTTTTGTGCTTCATGCCATGCCAAGTAAGTTTTTTTTTTAATTTATGTTCACTGTCTGTTTATGCTTTAGCTTTGTTCCTTAGCCCAAGTTGTGCCTCCACTGTGAGCGATTTTTGTTTGTATCTTTTTTTAGTTTAAATTAAATCATGTTTTTACCTAAATGCCGTGTCCCGAGTAGTCCGTCTGCCTTCCTGGGAGAACGACCCCCCCATTGTGACATAAAATACTTCTTACCATTAATGCGACTTCTTGAACAGGTGCGGTAGAAAACGGATGGATGGATTTAAATGCATGAGAATGTTTTATATTTTGCACGTTATTTTTAGCACTGTGATTACCAGCGAAATTATTCATAATTATCGCGTCAAGCAATGTCAGCTAAGATTTATCTGAGAGCCAGGTGCAGTCGTCAAAAGAGCCACATCTGGTTCTAGAGCCATAGGTTCCCCACCCCTGCCCTATAACATCTGCATGACGTGAAATTATGATTGCCAATGTAAAAAAAAAAAAAAAAGTAAACTTTTAGAGTGCTGCCTTGGAGCACGTTTGTGTCCCCACCAATCTCAAAATCAAACCTACTCCCTTGCCTGAGACAGAGACTAGTGCACCCTAAATACTGGACACCCAACACTCACTTAGGTTTGGTTGATATCAGTACTTCAGTCATCAACAATTGCATCGTCAGAGAAATGGACATTGAAACAGTGTAGGTCTGACGTGGTAGGATATGTACAGCAAGTAGTGGACATAGAGAGATTAGAAAGCATAAGAACACGTATTTACATTTGATTATTTGGACCTCACAATACGAAGGTCCTGCAGTCCTGGGTTCAAATCCAGGCTCGGGATCTTTCTGTGTGGAGTTTGCATGTTCTCCCCGTGAATGCGTGGGTTCCCTCCGGGTACTCCGGCTTCCTCCCACTTCCAAAGACATGCACCTGGGGATAGGTTGATTGGCCCTAGTGTGTGAATGTGAGTGTGAATGTTGTCTGTCTATCTGTGTTGGCCCTGTGATGAGGTGGCGACTTGTCCAGGGTGTACCCCGCCTTCCGCCCGATTGTTGCTGAGATAGGCGCCAGCGCCCCCCGCGACCCCAAAAGGGAATAAGCGGTAGAAAATGGATGGATGGATATTTACAATCCGGGGAGGTGAAATGTGGTCGGGGGAGGTTGTTGGTTTAGGGTTGTAGTTGCCTGTAGGTGTTCTTTTAGTGAGGTTTTGAAGGAGGATAGAGATGCACTTTCTTTCACACCCGTTGGGAGTGCATTCCATATTGATGTGGCATAGAAGGAGAATGAGCTAAGACCTTAGTTAGATTGGAATCTGGGTTTAACGTGGTTAGTTGAGTTCCCCCTAGTGTTGTGGTTATGGCGGTAATTTACGTTGTGGAAGTAGTTTGACATGTACTTCGGTATCAGGGAGGTGTAGCGGATTTTATAAACTAGGCTCAGTGCAAGTTGTGTTACTCTGTCCTCCACCCTGAGCCAGCCCAGTTTGGAGAAATGGGTAGGAGTGAGGTGGGATCTGGGGTGGACATCTAAAAGTAACCTGACAAGCTTGTTCTGGGATGTTTGAAGTCTAGTTTCGAGGGTTTTGGCACGGCACAGACAGGTAAACTCTTCAGACCAAGACTCAGCTGTCTACCTGCACCTTAAAGGGGAACATTATCACAATTTCAGAAGGGTTAAAACCAATAAAAATCAGTTCCCAGTGGCTTATTTTAGTTTTCAAAGTGTTTTTCAAAATTTTACCCATCACGCAATATCCCGAAAAACTGCTTCAAAGTGCCTGATTTTCACCATCGCTATATCCACCCGTCCATTTTCCTGTGACGTCACTGTGTGGTGCCAATACAAACAAACATGGCGGATAGAACAGAAAGATATAGCGACATTAGCTCGGATTCAGACTCGGATTTCAGTGGCTTAAGCGATTCAACAGATTAGGCATGTATTGAAACGGATGGTTGGAGTGTGGAGGCAGGTAGCGAAAACGAAATTGTTGAAGAAACTGAAGCTATTGAGCCATGTCACGACAGACAGCGGGAACGAGGACGAATTGGGCAATCGCCTCCTAACCAACGATTGCATCTTTTGACTACTGGTCAAACTTGAATCCGTCGATTGGTATGTGTTTGTTTGGCATTAAATGTGGGTGGAGGGAAAGGCTGGGTGCGAATATAGCTACAAATGAGGCATAATGATGCAATATGTACATACAGCTAGCCTAAATAGCATGTTAGCATCGATTAGCTTGCAGTCATGCCGTGACCAAATATGTCTGATTAGCACATAACTCAATAACATCAACAATACTCACCTTTGTGATTTCATCGACTTTATCGTTGGAAATGCATCTGCTTTGAGTGCCGCAGGATATCCACACATCTATGTGTCATTTCTGTCATAGCATCGCTATCGTCGGTAAAGTGTGCAGAACAATCGAGGGACTTTCGCATCTTTTGACCACTGTTGCAACTTGAATCCGTCGATTGGTATGTGTTTGTTTGGCATTAAATGTGGGTGGAGGGAAAGGCTGGATGCAAATATAGCTACAAATGAGGCATAATGATATAATATGTACATACAGCTAGCCTAAATAGCATGTTAGCATCGCATAGCATGCAGTGACCATTGATATGTCTGATTAGCACACTCCACGTAAGTCAACTTGAATCCGTCTCTGTTCGTGTTGTTACACCCTCTGACAACACACCGGCGAGGCATAATGTCTCCATGGTACGGAAAATAGTAGAAAAAACGGGGGGCGGTAACGAGCTACCTGCAGCGAGGCTATGTAGATGAACTACATTTCCGAGTAGCGGTAGCTTCACTACTTTTTCAGGAAGCAGCGATAACAGTACCTTAGCTTTTTTTCAGACTCATGTAACTAGGTTGTATCCAAATAATGAGAATGGACTGCAAATTCATCCATTCATTACTGCTGCTGCTTGTCTCTCCCAGGAGAAAAAAATATATCTAGATAATCATATGAGAAAATCCATAATGTAAGGTAAGTCACGATTAGCTAAGGTCAGGGCCAATTTCGAGGCAAGATAAGGCAAGTCATGACGCTTTAAATCCAAGGAAGCAAAATCAAAACACATTGCTCGCAGCCGTGGCAAAAACCACATGAGGCGAGAGTCTTGTTTAAACAATTATGTTTCTTACAGAGTGCATCAATAGGCCATTTGTCGGTAATTGTATTTAATTGGCATTATTTTCAACGTTTTCTAAACATTTTGTTTTGTTCTGGCTGAAAAACAGCTGTATGATCAAACAAGCAGGGAGGGCGATGAGAAGGTGTCAATGCCAATTACCCACTGCTGCTTAGTTAACACCTGTACAAAAGTCACTAAGGATCCCAGTCCTGGCACATAAATATGTTCACTTGATTAATTTCTGTTCATGTAACGATGGAGTTTGTAAATGTCCGTTGTGTGAGGCAAATGTTTTGCACTTGTTTTTCCTTTGACCAGGTTGTCATTGAGCAACTGTGGTTTCTGTTGAAACAATCGTTTATCCTGTGCTGAAACGTCTCCATTCCAAAAGAGCAGGGGTAGGGAACCTATGACTCTCCAGCCAGATGTGGCTCTTTTGATGTCTGCATCTGGCTCTCAGATAAATCTTAGCTGACATTGCTTAACACGAGAAGTAATGAATAATTCCGCTGCTAATCAGTGTTAAAAATAACGTTAAAAATATAAAACATTCTCTTGCATTTTAATCCGTCCATTCGTTTTCTACCGCACCTGTTTAAGAAGTCACATTAATGGTAAGTAATTTATATATTATTGGTTAGCTTCGGAATAAAAATATTATTAACAGGATTAAGAGACTTATTATACTCTAACAATGTTGGTCTTACTTAGAAATGCACGCATTTAGTATTCAGTGTTAAAAAAACATTAAATGGCTCTCACGGAAATACATTTTAAGACTTTCATGGGTCTCTCAGTCAAAAAGGTTCCTGACCCCTGCAATAGAGAGTACACTGCATTTTTTACTGTTCATTTAATGTTATTAAAATATTGTTTAAATGCGTCATGTTTTATGGTCTGGATTATGTTTTGTTATTTGTCTGCTAGTTTTGGACTCCATTAGTTTTTGTCTTTGTGCACCCTTGTTTGTTTTGTCACCTTGGTTACTCAGTGTTCACCTGTCTCTGATTAGTGCTCGCCCGCTCACCTGCTTCCCGAGCACTAATCAGAAGCTTGTCTTTGCCAGTCAGTCGGACTGGCGTCATTGTTCGTTTCATAGTCTGTTCTTGCCACAGTTCTTCACCAATTATTTATTTATTTATTTTTATTGTGATACTTATGGAGTATATTGTGAATACATTGAGAACAGGAAGTGAACAAAAGTTTTAGCAACTGTTATGTAAAAGAAAAGTGGTAGGATTTAATAAGCTCTGCTTCTTCCTACTCCTTTTTGAACCTGTTGAAAAGAGAAACTGGAAATTGTGATGTATCATGTGTATGCTTGCATGTTCAAAATAAACTCAAACTCAATTCAACAGTAAGTCCTGCATGTTTCATGCAATGCATCTGTTCTTTGCATGCCATGCCAAGTAAGTTTTCGTTTATTCAAGCCACAGTTAGCTACTATTGTTTCATGTCCAAAGTTTAGTCTTAGTGTTAGTTTTGTCTCCTTAGCCAAGTTGTGCCTCCACTGTGAGCGCTTTTTTTGTACTTTTTTAAGTTAAAAAGTTTATACCAGCATGCCATGTCCCAAGTAGTCCCTAAGCTCTACTGGGAGAATGACCCCGGAGCAAGCTGCGACCCCTCCATCTTGACAAAATGCCTTTAATTCGATTTTTTTCCCCCAGTTTCTTCCCCCTCATTTGGTACATTATAACGCAACTTTGCAAGTTAAAAGAAATGTTAAAATATTAAAAAGCCAGACAGAGGGCATTTTTCCAGTTAGTGTTTGTTATAATAAACAATCAAACTGAGTATTTATTCTATGCTCTTATGTGTGTTGTAAAGGTGTACATTAAGATGCAAGATGGCGGCGCCCGGACGGGCTGCGACACTGCGGTGCTCTTGCTAAAGATGGAACATTTGGCGGAAATGCCGGACAGTTCTGCAGACTTCATGGCTGGCTCGCATCGTGGTCACTCCGTGATCACGTACGACCGCCAGACACTTCTGGATATGGACATACCGGGCCGTTTTGGACTGATAGACGCGGGCGTGCTAAACATGCTAACTAGCATGGGGATACATCGGCGGCTACATCCAGCGGCCTGTGAAGCAGCGGAGTCTAGTAGCAGCGGGGGCCGTCTACGGAGCAGACGCCAGCTGTGTGATCGGAAACGCGGATGTCGAGCGGGGCTAAAAACAAAGCAGAAGGCTAATCCCCACAGAACACCACTTTCCTCCACCCTGAAGACGGATTTAGATGGAAAATGCGAGACTACTGGTCTGGGTAAGGAGTCAGTTAAATTAGAACAAGTTTTTTCTGCTTTGAGTGTTTCAGAGTTGGACATGTGTTTTACTGAGGTGGCTAACTATGATGTGTGCAGTTTATCAAAGCAACAATCAAACAATCGGAAAATCCCCGTTACTGAGGAGGCTAACCATGATGTGTGCAGTTTATCAAAGCAACAATCAAACAATCGGAACATTCCCGTCGTATCAATTCCTAGATATGGTCGTAATTATACTGAATGCACTGGGCATAATAAACACAACATTATTAATATTGCTACTACGGATAATTTGATCAAAAATTCCCTAAAACAGCCCACTACCTATAATGTAGGTTTTTTAAACATAAGATCATTGTCTCCCAAAACGTTGTTAGTTAATGATATTATCAGAGACAACAATCTTAACGTCATCGGTCTCAGCGAAACCTGGCTTAAACCAAACGACTTTTTTGCGCTAAATGAGGCATGTCCTCCTAACTTTACACATGCGCATATTGCCCGTCCGCTCAAAAGGGGTGGGGGGGTTGCACTAATATACAACGAAAACTTTAACCTTAGTCCTAACATAAATAATAAATATAAATCGTTTGAGGTGCTTACTATGAGGTCTGTCACACCGCTGCCTCTACACCTGGCTGTTATCTACCGCCCCCCAGGGCCCTGTTCGGACTTTATCAATGAATTCTCAGAGTTCGTTGCTGATCTAGTGACACACGCCGATAATATAATCATAATGGGGGACTTTAATATCCATATGAATACCCCATCGGACCCACCGTGCGTAGCGCTCCAGAGTATAATTGATAGCTGTGGTCTCACACAAATAATAAATGAACCCACGCATCGCAACGGTAATACGATAGACCTAGTGCTTGTCAGGGGTATCACCGCTTCCAAAGTTACGATACTCCCGTATACTAAAGTATTGTCCGATCATTACCTTATAAAATTCGAGGTTCAGACGCATGTTCGTCAAACTAATAATAATAACAACTGCTATAGCAGCCGCAACATTAATACGGCCACAACGACAACTCTTGCTGACCTACTGCCCTCGGTAATGGCACCATTCCCAAAGTATGTGGGCTCTATTGATAACCTCACTAACAACTTTAACGACGCCCTGCGCGAAACCATTGATAACATAGCACCACTAAAGTTAAAAAAGGCTCCAAAAAAGCGCACCCCGTGGTTTACAGAAGAAACTAGAGCTCAGAAATTATTATGCAGAAAGCTGGAACGCAAATGGCGCACGACTAAACTTGAGGTGCACCATCAAGCATTTAGTGATGGTTTAATAACTTATAAACGCATGCTTACCTTAGCTAAAGCTAATTATTACTCACATCTCATCCACCGTAATAAAAACGATCCTAAATTTTTGTTTAGTACGGTAGCATCGCTAACCCAACAAGGGACTCCTTCCAGTAGCTCCACCCACTCAGCTGATGACTTTATGCAATTCTTTAGTAAGAAAATTTAAGTCATTAGAAAGGAGATTAAAGACAATGCGTCCCAGCTACAACGGGGTTCTATTAACACTGACACGATTGTATATACGGCGGATACTGCCCTCCAAAATAGTTTCTCTCGTTTTGAGGAAATAACATTAGAGGAATTGTTACAACGTGTAAATGGAATAAAACAAACAACATGTTTACTTGACCCTCTTCCTGGGAAACTGATCAAGGAGCTCTTTGTATTATTAGGTCCATCAGTGCTAAATATTATAAACTTATCACTTTCCTCGGGCACTGTTCCCCTAGCATTCAAAAAAGCGGTTATTCATCCTCTTCTTAAAAGACCTAACCTCGATCCTGACCTCATGGTAAACTACCGACCGGTGTCTCACCTTCCCTTTATTTCAAAAATCCTCGAAAAAATTGTTGCGGAGCAGTTAAATGAACACTTAGCGTCTAACAATCTATGTGAAACCTTTCAATCCGGTTTCAGGGCAAATCACTCGACGGAGACAGCCCTCGCAAAAATGACTAATGATCTATTGCTAACGATGGATTCTGATGCGTCATCTATGTTGCTGCTCCTCGATCTTAGCGCTGCTTTCGATACCGTCGATCATAATATTTTATTAGAACGTATCAAAACACGAATTGGTATGTCAGACTTAGCCCTGTCTTGGTTTAACTCTTATCTTACTGATAGGATGCAGTGTGTCTCCCATAACAATGTGACCTCGGACTACGTTAAGGTAACGTGTGGAGTTCCCCAGGGTTCGGTCCTTGGCCCTGCACTCTTCAGCATCTACATGCTGCCGCTAGGTGACATCATACGCAAATACGGTGTTAGCTTTCACTGTTATGCTGATGACACCCAACTCTACATGCCCCTAAAGCTGACCAACACGCCGGATTGTAGTCAGCTGGAGGCGTGTCTTAATGAAATTAAACAATGGATGTCCGCTAACTTTTTGCAACTCAACGCCAAAAAAACGGAAATGCTGATTATCGGTCCTGCTAGACACCGAACTCTATTTAATAATACAACTCTAACATTTGACAACCAAACAATTAAACAAGGCGACACGGTAAAGAATCTGGGTATTATCTTCGACCCAACTCTCTCCTTTGAGGCACACATTAAAAGCGTTACTAAAACGGCCTTCTTTCATCTCCGTAATATCGCTAAAATTCGCTCCATTCTGTCCACTAAAGACGCTGAGATCATTATCCATGCGTTTGTTACGTCTCGCCTCGACTACTGTAACGTATTATTTTCGGGTCTCCCCATGTCTAGCATTAAAAGATTACAGTTGGTACAAAATGCGGCTGCTAGACTTTTGACAAGAACAAGAAAGTTTGATCACATTACGCCTGTACTGGCTCACCTGCACTGGCTTCCTGTGCACTTAAGATGTGACTTTAAGGTTTTACTACTTACCTATAAAATACTACACGGTCTAGCTCCATCCTATCTTGCCGATTGTATTGTACCATATGTCCCGGCAAGAAATCTGCGTTCAAAGGACTCCGGCTTGTTGGTGATTCCCAAGGCCCAAAAAAAGTCTGCGGGCTATAGAGCGTTTTCCGTTCGGGCTCCAGTACTCTGGAATGCCCTCCCGGTAACAGTTCGAGATACCACCTCAGTAGAAGCATTTAAGTCTCACCTTAAAACTCATTTGTATACTGTAGCCTTTAAATAGACTCCCTTTTTGGACCAGTTGATCTGCTGTTTCTTTTCTTTTTCTTCTATGTCCCACTCTCCCCTGTGGAGGGGGTCCGGTCCGATCCGGTGGCCATGTACTGCTTGCCTGTGTATCGGCTGGGGACATCTCTGCGCTGCTGATCCGCCTCCGCTTGGGATGGTTTCCTGGTGGCTCCGCTGTGAACGGGACTCTCGCTGCTGAGTTGGACCCGCTTTGGACTGGACTCTTGCGACTGTGTTGGATCCATTGTGGATTGAACTTTCACAGTATCATGTTAGACCCGCTCGACATCCATTGCTTTCCTCCTCTCTAAGGTTCTCATAGTCATTATTGTCACAGACGTCCCACTGGATCATTATTGTCACCGATGTCCCACTGGGTGTGAGTTTTCTTTGCCCTTATGTGGGCCTACCGAGGATGTCGTGGTGGTTTGTGCAGCCCTTTGAGACACTAGTGATTTAGGGCTATATAAGTAAACATTGATTGATTGATTGAAGTTAACGAAAAAAATACATACCATATTTTTGGGATTATAATTCACAGTTTAATTCACCAGGTAGTTGCCAAGGAAATGAATATAATTGACTTCGCGGGAGGACATTTTTGGTGTTACCGCTTCATGCAACACAATTGCCTCTCTATCAGAGCAAGGACAACAATGTCACAAAAACTGCCAGCAGACTACAAATCCAAGGTAGACAGTGTACGTCATATAACATACACTTATTCAGCCTATTGTTCACTATTCATTACTTATTTTAAAATGCCTTTCAAATGTCTATTCTTGGTGTTGGATTTTATCAAATACATTTCCTGAAAAAATGCGACTTATACTCTAGTGCAGGGGTTGGGGAACTTTTTGGCAGAGAGAGCCAAGAAGCCAAATATTTTAAAATGTATTTCTGTAATGAATGAATGAATGAACTTTATCGTCATTATATTTGCATATAACGAGATTAAAGACTCCAACTTACGGTGCGGTAGTGGGAACAAATATGGGGTGAAATAAATGACATTAGAGGTAAAAAATTAAAAACCAACAATTGAAATAAACAGACTACTATCCAATAAAAATAATAAGCAATTCTGTACAATATACAAAACACTATAGAAGTACAAAATACAAATACTGTACAATATACAGAGCAAGACAGGACTACCGAAGTAGTAAAGAGCCATGTAATATTTTTTTTTAACACTGAACACAACTAAACGCTTGCATTTTTAAGTAATCCCAACTTTTCTGGAGTTTAATAAGTCTCTTATTCTTTGTTATAAAATTGTTATTCTGAAGCTAACTGTGAAGGGGGTGTGGGGGGTGTGCCAGGACCGGCCTTGAAATCAGCGACAGGTGCGTAGATGGCCCACCTGGGCCTTGTTATCTAATCACCTGTCGCTATGTTATAAGCAGCAGACAGGAGGAGAGACGGGATAGAGGCTGGAGCCAGAGTGCGAGCGAGAACGAAAGAGAAAAAGAAATTGCTGGAAAGCAACTGACAGACTTATTGAAAAATAAAACAATATTGTAACCCTGAAACAGGCTCTCATGTCGGTGTTTGGTGGTCTGAAGAACCCCCATGAGGGCAAGCCACACACTAACCAATAACAAATAAATAACTTCTTACCATTAACGCAACTTCTTGAACAGGTGTGGTAGAAAACGGATGGACGGATTAAAAAAGCACAAGAATGTTTTATATTTTGAACATTATTTTTACCACTGTGATTACAAGTGGAATTATTCATTACTTATCGTGTCAAGCAATGTCAGCTCAGATTTACCTGAGAGCCAGATGCAGTCATTAAAAGAGCCACATCTGGCTCTAGAGCCATAGGTTCCCTACCCCTGCTCTAGTGCGACTTATATATGTTTTTTTCCTTCTCTTTTATGCATTTTCAGCCGGTGCGACTTATACTCTGCAGCCACATAAAATCCGACAAATACAGTAGTTATATACCAGTGGTGTGCCGTCAGGGCCAGCAAGGCCTTCTCTGCTGGCCTAACATAACCAGAATTCATGATCATAATTAAAGATAAAAGTTTTTTTTTTATTTATCCATCCATGAAACAGGAAAATACCAATGAGAAACAGGAGGAGTCACCAAAATAGAAGCACAAGACAAGAAGTAAAACACTACACACAGGAAAACAGCAAAAAAGTCAGGGTGTGATGTGACAGGTGGTGACAGTACACCTCCTTTGAGACAAGAGCTAAATGGATGCATGCTTGGTTATGCTTTGAAGTCATATACAACAATTGTGACAACGACTTTTTACTATCAACTGAGTTTCATTCGGATTTTTTCAATGAAAAAAATGTGCCTTGGCTCAAAAAAGGTTGAAAAGACTGTCTTTAAGCGCCTCTTCCTGAGGGCTTTTCAGTGTTATAACTTTACCTTTATCTTTAGTTTTCAAGCCACAATGCGTCTGTTCTCCCGTCTCTGTCTACACACTGTGTCTGCTTGTAAGTACTGTGTGATTGTGCGCTGCCGAATATGCTCTTCTGCTCGTAAAACTAGCAATGTCATGATGTGACGAGGACGCGGGGGTGGGGGGTGCGAGACCAGTAAGTTTCAGAGGCAACATAGTACAGAAAATCATTCATTGGTATCGCAGTACTATACTAATACCAGTATACCATACAACCCTAGTGTGTACATATGTATGTATGTATGTATGTACATATACATGTATATATATACTGTATATGTATACGTGTAGCTTTTGCCGTTTAGCTGGAAGTGTTGCTTGCTACAAATCACTGGGGATGACTGCCCATGTCGCTTAGCTTCATTTTATCGAGAGTAACTTGTAGCTTAACTGACTACATTTTCAAGTATCTTACCCGTCCCTGTATATAAATGCATGTCATAATCATAATGGTGCTGTTTTTAATACATTTTTTTGTATGAGCTCTTTTACAGTTGACCCTCCCTCTCCTTTCACCACAGTGTGTGTGTGCGTGCGCGCGTGCGTGTGTGTTTGTGTGTGTTTGTGTGTGTGCACATTTGTGTGCACACTCCTGTCCAGAGGGCTGGATAGGAGTCAAGGTTAATGGGCTTGCGACTGTGGCTAGTCGTGACAGTTCTCGTTCTCTACTAAGCCACCCTTCATGTGTAAAAATATGAGCCTCATTATATGATATACCCACCCCACCCCCTAACCCCTCACGGCCCTTGGCTAATGACCAGCGACTTCTCCCCCTGCTGAGAAAAAGTCATTAAAAAGTACCACAGGAGACTATTTTTATATGGAGGGTCAAATGAAAAAAAAAATACATATTTATACATATATATATATATACAAACCCCATTTTCATATGAGTTAGGAAATTGTGTTAGATGTAAATATAATCGGAATACAATGATTTGCAAATCCTTTTCAACCCAGATTCCATTAAATGCGCTACCAGGACAAGATATTTGATGTTCAAACTCAAAAACTTAGTTTTTTTTGCAAATAATAATTAACTTAGAATTTCATGGCTGCAACACGTGCCAAAGTAGTTGGGAAAGGGCATGTTCACCACTGTGTTACATCACCTTTTCTTTTAACAACACTCAATAAACGTTTGGGAACTGAGGAAACTAAATATTGAAGCTTTGAAAGTGGAATTATTTACCATTCTTGCTTGATGTACAGCTTAAGTTGTTCAACAGTCTGGGGTCTTGTTGTCGTATTTTACGCTTCATAATGCGCCCACACATTGTCGATGGGAGACATGTCTGGACTGCAGGCGGGCCAGGAAAGTACCCGCACTCTTTTACTACGAAGCCACGCTGTTGCAACACGTGGCTTGGTATTGTTTTGCTGAAATAAGCAGGGGTGTCCATGGTAACGGTGCCTGGATGACAACATATGTTGCTCCAAAACCTGTATGGACCATTCAGCATTAATGGTGCCTTCACAGATATGTAAGTTACCTATGCTTTGGGCACTAATACACCCCCATACCATCACAGATGCTAGGTTTTGAACTTTGCTCCTATAACAACCCAGAGAGTTGTTTTCCTCTTTTTTCCGGAGGACACCACGTCCACAGTTTCCAAATATAATTTGAAATGTGAATTCGTCAGACCACAGAACAGCTTTCCACTTTGCATCAGTCCATCTTAGATGAGCTCGGGCCAAGCGAAGCCCGCGGCGTTACTGGGTGCTTTGCATAGTAGAGTTTTAACTTGCACTTACAGATGTAGCGACCAACTGTAATTACTGACAGTGGTTTTATGAAGTGTTCCTGAGCCCATGTGGTGATATCCTTTACACACTGATGTCGGTTTTTGATGCAGTACCGCCTGAGGGATCAAAGGTCCGTAATATCATCGCTAACATGCAATGATTTCTCCAGATTCTCTGAACCTTTTGATGGTTTTACGGACCGTAGATGGTAAAATCCCTAAATTTCTTGCAATAGCTCGTTGAGAAATGTTGTTCTAAAACTGTTCGACAATTTGCTTACAAATTGGTGACCCTTGCCCCATCCTTGTTTGTGAATTACTTAGCATTTCATGGAAGCTGCTCTTATACCCAATCATGGCACCCACCGGTTCCCAATTAGCCTGCACACCTGTGGGATGTTCCAAATAAGTGTTTGATGAGCATTCCTCAACTTTATCAGTATTTATTGCCACCTTTCCCAACTTCTTTGTCACGTGTTTCTGGCATCAAATTCTAAAGTTAATGATTATTTGCAAAAAAAAGAAATGTTTATCAGTTTGAACATCAAATATGTTGTCTTTGTAGCATATTCAACTGAATATGGGTTAAAAATTATTTGCAAATTATTTTATTCCGTTTATATTTACATCTAACACAATTTTTTGTAAATATATATATATATATATATATAAAGAAATCTTTAAATAACTACATACATTTACCACTAGTTAATTATAATTTTAATTGAATTATCTATCATATTTTTTTTAGTAAAAAAGTAGTGGTATTTAATTAATTATTTCAATATTTAATTACTTATTTAATAATGTAAATAATTTGTGAGTTCCTTCTTTCTGGAGTTTTTTACTTATTTTAATATTTCATTATTTATTTAATCATTCAATTAATTACTGATGAAGGGTCTCATCATTTATTTTACAATGTAATTACTTATTTAATTATACATTTTAACCTGTTTGTCAAAACTTAATGAATGTATTTTATCTGTCAATTTCAGCTGTCCAAGTCAATGAGCGGATCCAAATACCTGATTGGTAGCCCAACACACCCAATTGTCATTGGAGCGTTGACCAGAAAAGTGAAGGATTACTGGTTGATATCTTGGTCTGAAAGTACAGAGTTGTGTGGAGCTGTGTGGAGTTTGCATGTTCTCCCCGTGACTGTGTGGGTTCCCTTCAGGTACTCCGGCTTCCTCTCACCTCCAAAGACATGCACCTGGGGATAGGTTGATTGGCAACACTGAATTGGCCCTAGTGTGTGAATGTTGTCTGTCTGTGTTGGCTCTGCAATGAGGTGATGACTTGTCCAGGGTGTACGCTGCCTTCCACCCGAGTGCAGCTGGGATAGGCTCCAGCACCCCCTGCAAATCCGAGAGGGACAAATTGTAGAAAATTAATGGATGGATGGATATTAACGTTAGAACATTTTTTAAACCAGGGGTGTCAAACTCATTTTAGCTCAGGGGCCTTATGGGGGAAAATCTATTCTCAAGTGGGCCGGACTGAAATCTAAAATCACGACATGATGACTTAAAAATAGACATGTCCGATAATATCGGACTGCTGATATTATCGACCGATAAATGCTTAAAAATGTTATCCGTAAAATATCGGTATTAGTCTAAAAATTATTGGTATTGGTTTTAAAAATGAAAATTATGATTTTTTAAAGCGCCGATGTGTACACGGACGTAGGGAGAAGTACAGAGCGCCAATAAACCTTAAAGGCACTGTCTTTGCGTGCCGGCCCAGACACATAATATCAAAGGCTTTTCACACACACAAGTGAATGCGACACATATTTGGTCAACAGCCATACAAGATTTTGATTGACTGATCGAAACTTTTATTTGTAGATTGCACAGTACAGTACATATTCCGTACAATTGACCACTAAAGGGTAACACCCGAATAAGTTTTTCAACTTGTTTAAGTCGGGGTCCAAGCTAATCAATTCATGCTACAAATATATACTATCAGCTAAATACAGTCATCACACAAGTTAATCATCAGAGTATATACATTAAATTGTTTACATTATTTACAATCCGGGGAGTGGGATGTGGAGGGGGGAGAGGGTAGGTTTGGTTGATATCAGCACTTCACTCATCAACAATTGCATCATCTGGGAAATGGTCACACTGAGGGTGGCCATATAAATAACTTTAACACTGTTACAAATATTCACCACACTGTGAACCAACACCAAACAAGAATGACAAACACATTTCGGGAGAACATCCGCACCGTAACGCAACATAAACACAACAGAACAAATACCCAGGTCCCCTTGCAGCACTAACTCTTCTGGGACACTACAATATACACCCCTGCTGCCTCCTCACCTCAACCAAGTCATGCTCTCTCAGGGAGAGCATATCCCAAATTCCAAGTTGCTGTTTTGAGGCATGTTAGAAAAAAAAAAATGCACTTTGTGACTTCAATAATAAATATGGCAGTGCCATGTTGTCTTTTTTTTTCCATAACATGAGTTGGTGTATTTTTAAAAATCTTGTTACATTGTTCAATGCATCCAGAGGGGCATCACAACAAAATTAGGCATAATAATGTGTTAATTCCAGGACTGTCTATATTGGTATCGGTTGATATTGGAATCGGTAATTAAAAGTTGGACAATATAGGAATATCGGATATCGGCGAAAAAGCCATTATCGGACATCTCTACTTAAAAACAAAGACGACTTCAGATTGTTTTCTTTTGTTTAACTTTGGCCAAAAATAGAACAAACACATTCTGAAAATGTGTACAAATCCCCAAAAATATTTTTGACAAAACACTTCAAATTCTGAGAGGGAAAAAAAGTGTGCAGTTGAAAAACACAACAAACTTAGACTTTGTCTCAGTGTATCTACAAAGCCGATAAACATGAAGTCATAGCCTATCTGGGATTGAACAAAATAAATAACAAACTTCTCGGTGTCAAATACCTTATTTGTCATGTCCAGGTGTTAACCCTCTGCTAACTCAACAAACTACACACGCAGAGGTAGAAACTGTTGAAGATGGTTGAGTTACATTCACTTTTCTCATTTTGACAGAGACTTTTAGGGGCAATGAGGGTGGAAAAAGAGCAATGCGTTCGAAGCAGAAGACGTAAAACTGCAGGTTTCATTTGTTCGAGGGGAGGAGCCACAGCCTTGCGTGACCATAGCTATATGCCCTTTACTGCGTACATCTCGCTTGGCCCCGGTATTAAGCGTTTGCTTGCCCAACAGAGTTGATAATAATAATAATAATATTAATAATAATAATAGATTTTATTTGTAAAAAGCACTTTACATTGAGCAAATTACCTCAAAGTGCTACAGTGTATTAAAAAAATAAATAATAATAATAATAAAAATAAAATAAAAATAAATAGAATATAAAAGCTAGAACAGCCTAATAGTTAGAACTAGTATGCATATATTTATGAAAATACTTTTTTAAAAGAAAGGTTTTTAAGCCTTTTTTAAAAGCATCTACAGTCTGAGGTGCCCTCAGGTGGTCAGGGAGAGCGTTCCACAGACTGGGAGCAGTGGAGCAGAAAGCCTGGTCTCCCAGAGTTGTTATTGCGACACCTAGTGGACATATTTAGATCAGCAGTTTCTCTCATTAAAAGTTCGAGTTTAAGTGCCAATGATTGTCACACACACACAAGTTGTGGCAAAATTAGTCTCTGCATTTCACCGATCACCCTTGATCACTTCCTGGGAGGTGAGGGGAGCAGTGGGCAGCAGCGGTGCCGCGCCCGGGAATCATTTTTGGTGATTTAACCACCAATTCCAACCCTTGGTGCTGAGTGCCAAGCAGGGAGGAAATGGGTCCCATTTTTATAGTCTTTGGTTGTGGAACTCACAACTTACCGACCTCAGGGCGGACACTCCAACCCTCGGGTGTCAAACTCAAATACAGGGAGGGCCAAGATTTAAAACTGAACAAAGCCGCGGGCCAAGGTTGGACAAATTAACCTTTTAGGTGGTAGCGTGTATTGTAGCGTCCCAAAATAGTTAGTGCTGCAAGGGATTCTGGGTATTTGTTCTGTTGTGTTACGGTGCGGATGTTCTCCTGAAATGGGTTTGTCATTCTTGTTTGGTGTGGGTTCACAGTGTGGTGCATATTTGTAACAGTGTTAAAGTGGTGCATTCGGCCATCCTCAGTGTGACCTGTATAGCTGTTGATTAAGTATGCTTTGCATTCACTTATGAGTGTGTACAAGCTGCTTATATCATGAGGCTTGGCCGGCACGCTATTTGTATGGAGGATAAGCGGACATGACGACAGGTTGTAGAGAACGTTAAAGGCATTGCCTTTAAGGCACGGCCCCCAATATTGTTGTCCGGGTGGAAATTGGGAGATATTCATGAGAATGGTTGCCCAGGGAGATTTTCGGGAGGGGCACTGAACTTCGGGAGTCTCCCGGGAAAATCGGGAGGGTTGGCAAGTATGAGCATTAGCGGTGAATGCGGTGTTACAGCGGCACCCCTTCTGTATAATACTGGCGGGCCAGCTCTAATGTTAATTTGATATTGGCTCAAGGGCCAAATGAAATTACATGGCGGGCCAAATTCGGCCCACGGGCCAGAGTTTGACACCCATGCTCTAACCACTAAGCCACTGAGTAGGTACAACAACAATTTTATACTTAAAAACTCATCTCTCGAGCCGCATATAACCTGTTCACAGGCCTGATCCGGTCCACGTTCGTACATTTGTCACCCCTTGTTTAAACAGTCATCTTTGCATAATCACATACTTTTTAGAAATGGGCTGTCTCGTGCTGCGATGAGGTGGCGATTTGTCCAGGGTGTATCCCGCCTTCCGCCCGATTGTAGCTGAGATAGGCACCAGCGCCCCCCGCGACCCCAAAGGGAATAAGCGGTAGAAAATAGATGGATGGATGGATGGGCTGTCTCGTGACGGGTGTCAACACGTTAAAGTTTGCTTTGTTATGAATTATTTTCATTCATGCACACAAAGCCATTTTTCCCCCTGCGTGGACATGTAGAGCAGAGCGAAGGAAACGATTTGTGAAGCTATTAAAGACGTCATCATCATTATCATCAGGCGATGCCAGGCTTTATATCTCATCGGGCTGAGACAGCCGGAGTACCTTTGCACATTTTTCTCTTTTACCGCACCGGCTCACATACATGCTGGCCGGGTTATTTATGTTGAGGCGGGTCTCGATGCTGCCTCAAGTAGCGATCAATTTTCCTCACAAAACAGCCAGCTATCTCCTTCAGTGGCCTCATTTATCTTCAAATGTGTCACATTGGACGAGTCTACAAGCTTCAGTCAAAGATGATATGAGAGAAGATGGTGCGGGGATGAGAGGATGGAGAATTCTCAGTATTTCTCCATTCTTGCTGCTGTTGAAGCGGCTCGGAAGCAATTTTCTTTTAGCCCATGCTCGGACTGGAATAAGATTGGCTCTGTCGTCTCGCCGAGTCCGATTCATTTCGCCAGGTGACAATTGTGACGCTTATGTCGCCAAAAGTTCAATAGGGAGAGATCATTTGGAAGTTCAAAAGCAATATCCTGTGTCATGACAATAGAGGGAGTTTTGGACAGAGAGGAATGAAGTGTAATTAATGAGCATTCATGAAACTTCTAGTCCTTCCTCACAAAGTATTCAGTCTTTGCTTGTAAATGCTTTATTGATGAGCTAGCTCATCGTGAGAATTTAGAGGAATTTCATACAAAAGTAGTCCTGTGGGTTGGAACATGCCTTTCTTAAAAGGGAACTGTAAATTTTGGGAATTTTGCCAATCATTCACATTATGTTTTTGTTATTCAATGCATTCTAAATAGTAAATAAATGCAAGCAAAAGTCTGCTTAAAATGGAGCCTATAGGTGTCGCGCTGTCACGGTGTGGATCGCAGTTTACTGCGGGGTTGTTCTCCCGGAATGCAGATGGACAACTCCGGACGACAGCGTGAAGGTTAGACTGACCATACGTCCTCTTTTCCCTGGACATGTCCTCTTTCGCGGGACTGTCCGGGGTGTCCGGGCGGGGTTTCTTAAATGCCCTTATTGTTTAGTGTCAAGGTTGTGTGTATTTTCAAAGTATGTACAGGATTAAGAGGGGTTAAACACAAAACAAATTGTGAAGGTGTGCGCACGCAACAACATTTTTGAGGTAGGGTGAGAAGGAGAGGGAGTGGATTGGTTGTCAATCAAGGCATACTTGCTCAACAGCCATAGAGGTCACACTGAGGGTGGCCATATAAACAACTTTTAATACTGTTAACCCTTTAACACTGTGAACCCACACCAAACAAGAATTACAAACACATTTCGGGAGAACATCCGCACCGTAACACAACATAAACATAACAGAACAAATACCCAGAATCCCTTGCAACACTGACGCTTCCGGGATGCTACAATATATATTACGTCACATGAAATATTCCACTTTGAAAATATTTTTGGTGGAAGATTTTGCATATTTTGTGTGTTTGCCATTCAAAAACAGTTTGTTTGACAAAAAAGGGCGGAAAACAAACAAACAAATAAAAAAATAACAACAAAATAAACATTTTGAAATGAGGGATCGATCTGAAGTTGATGTAGACTGCAGAGATGTAAGCGTTAAATATAAAATGTATGGCACCCCATTATCATTTCACGACCCAAACAAAATACTTTTTACACTTTTATACTGAAATAAATACACCTACAACTTATTAAATAAAAACATAGAAAAAAAAATTAGATCCATAAAGGAAAGAAGAAAGTGAATGGATATTTACAACTTAATACATTTAAATATGCATACAAATGTGTCTTCTTTTTTTAATATTTATTTTAATGAATTAAGAAACGTTTATGACAACCTTTTTCCAAAACACACTATAGAATGTGAGATGTAACAGGACAATGCATACGTTTATCATTTGTTTTCAAAAAGCTTACAAAAATTGGGACCCCAAAAATGTATTGTGGGACTTGATAGGGTCCATGGGACCCATCCATCCATCCATTTCCTACCGCTTATTCCCTTTTGGGGTCACGGGGGGGCGCTGGCGCCTATCTCAGCCACAATCAAGCTGAAGGCGGGTTACACCCTGGACAAGTCGCCACCTCATCCATGGGACCCCATTTTGAAAATTCCTAGCGCCAATACTGCTTGTCAACAGAGGAGAAAAAATGCTTTATTTAAATAAATATATTATCTATTTAAATAATGTATTTAAATACATATATTATTTGCTTGCTTTATATTATTTATAAAGCAAGTTCAAGTATCATTGGCAAATTTTCACCTAGTCCCGGCCTTGGAGTGCTGCCCGCCTCGGCACGCATATACAGTATGTGTCCACTTTGGGGATTTCACAATATGGTCGGCCTAGTGAAGGTAGGATATGATTTAATCTTCGCAAATCATAACACATACCAAAAAACAGAAAGCAAACAAAAGGTCGCACGTGAAGCTAGGGTACAAACTTATCATAGGACTCAAGAACATAGAAACAAGACATGAACCTTTGTGCCTGTTGCTTGCAGCAAACAATGACACCAGACCGAGTGTGGCGAGCAACGTGAATAAATAGCTCTCTGATTAGTGCTCGGCAGCAGGTGAACGTGCCAAACACTAATCAGAGGCAGGTGAAACCAATTAGTACCCAAGGTAACAAAAAAAACAAAACAGAAGTGCACAAACTAAGGAGTCCAAAACTAACGGGACATAACTAAACAAAACATGATCCGGCCACGGATCATGACACTTACAAACACATCCAAGCACTTTTGTCAAGGTTTTATATACATGCTGTAAGTATATATGTAATGTAGTTACAGGCAAATTCATGCTGACATTTACTTATTATGTATTTTTGCTCATTTTAAGCATACGTGGTGCATTAATTTCAGAAATGCACCTCGATGTTCACTTTTTTTTAACATTTTTTTTTACTACTCACTGAAAATATGAGAGCCAACAAACATAATAAAATATAACTTACTGTACAATGTTTGCTCTCACTGGGATGCAGACTTTTAGGATGTTTATAAAGGCTACTCCCATTTAGATGAAGAATGACGCAATTCTCAGCAAAGAAAAAAAAGGGGCTGAAAAGAAGCATCTTCTCGAGTCTTTCTTGCCAATCTCTGGTCTAAATTGGATGCCAAAGTTGACCAACTTGTCATGTTATGTCCTCATCAATCTATTGTCAAGGTGAGAGGCATTATTTATCATCTACAACAGGGGGTGTTAAACTAATTTTAGCTCAGGGGCAGCATGAAGGAAAATCTTTGCACAGGCAGGCCGGACTATTAAAATCATGGCATTTCAACTAAAAAATAAAGACCAAATCTGTCTTACTTTGGCCAAAAATAGAACAAACACATTGTGAAAATTTTACAATAAAAATATAGAAAAAAATACCGGCAGCGGTAAAGTTTAGATCCATGAAGGAAAGAAGAAAGTGAATAGATATTTATAACTCAACACATTTACATATGCATAAACATGTGTTTTGTTTTGTTTTTGATTAATTAAGTAATATTCAAGCAAACCTTTTTTTCAAAACACAATATAGAATGTGAGATATAACAGGATAATGCGTATATTTATCATTCGTTTTCAAAACTGTTACAACAAAGTGGGACACCAAAAATGTACTGTGGGACCCCATTTTTATGACTTTATGAGGTCCCTGGGACCCCATTTTGAAAGTTCCTAGCGTCAACACTGATGGAGTATTGGTGGTAACAAAACAGCAGCAGGCGGCTGTGGCCTGCGGGCCGGATCTAATACTAATCAAATATCATCCCGGGGGCCATAGATAGTTCATTCGCCGGCTGGATCTGGCCCGCGGGCCTTGATTTTGACACATAGGATCTAGAACAAACTTTCCAAGGTGAGAATGTAGCGTACCAGCTGATGATGTAATGCAGCACAAATTAGTTTGCTGTCTGTGATCACAGATTAGCACTTATAATAACATTATTACTATTAGTTGGTTATCATTCAGGTAACGAAATGAAGTGTTGTTGGAGGTTTTTAGATGGTTATTTAGGGGGTTTTAAGGTCGGAATAGAGGACCTCCTATTGACTCATTGTAAGGTGACTTTTATCTATGAGTTAGAACAAATTAAAAAAATAAGTCTGTCTTCTTGTCCCTCATTATTGTGAACAGTGTAGCGGTTGATTTACGGACATAATTCGCCACACCTAGTGCTTGACCTTATTGTTATTGTTCACTGTACTGTTCGAGTGTGCACATGACAATGTTGTTCTGTTTCACTGTACTGTTCAATTAGGCACATGACAAGGTTGCAGGTAATTCGGCGCGGCCCCTTTAAGTGGCCGTCAGTAGATTCTCCCAAAGGTCGGGGTTTGTTGTTCCCGCCATTTTTGAGTGTTTTAAGTCGGTCTGTTTTGTTCTAAAAGAATAAAGGACGCACACGTTTTTGTGTGTCAACGATACACGAAGTTGTCTTGCTTTCACGCTACGAGCACAACACCGGTGACCCCGACGCTTCACTGAACGAATTCAGTGGATTTTTTTTCGACCATGACGGCGAATGCAGTTTCTCTGAAGCTGCCCGAGTTCTGGGAATCTTCCGCGACTGTATGGTTTGCCCAGGCGAGGCACAGTTCACCCTGCGAGGTATCACCGAAGACGACACCTAAGTTCCATTATGTTGTGTCCCCTCCCTCGGGAGCGCGACGGCGTCCAGAGTGGCTAGCGTCCTTACGCACCCACCGGAGAGGAACAAGTACCTCACGTTGAAGGCTCACCTGTTACAGACATATGGACTTACCGACGCGGAGCGAGCTCGCCGCCTTTTTTCGCTGCAGGGGCTTGGCGATTGCAAGCCCTCTGAACTCATGGACAAAATGCTAAACCTCTTGGGTGAGCACAGCCCGGGATTCATGTTCGTGCAGCTTTTCCTGACACTCCTGCCTTCTCAGGTGCGGGCTGCTTTGGCTAACACCGCCATTTTGGACTGCCGCGAACTAGCTGCGGAAGCGGATAAAGTTTTTGTAGCCACCCAACCGACCTATGTGGCTGCATTTCTACCGGCTGAGGCAGATTCGCCCACTATTGCGGCTGCCGCCGCGGTAGCGGCGCCCCCCAGGCGGCAACCGGATTCTGGACTATGTTTTTTCCATGCGAAGTTCGGGACAAAAGCCAGGCGCTGCCGACCCCCGTGCAGTTTTCGAGGACCGCCGCCGGGAAACGCCAGGGCCGGCGCTCAGCAGTAGCCATGAGTGTCGGCAGTACTGGCAGGCTGCTCTTCATCCAAGACTCCCTCTCTGGACGTCGGTTCCTGTGTGACACGGGCGCGCAGAGGAGCGTCCTGCCAGCATTAAACTTGGACATGCTGTCTGAGTCTCATGGCCCCCCCATGGAAGCGGCCAACGGCAGCCCCATCCGCACTTATGGAATACGGTACGTGGAAGTGTGTTTTGGTGGACAGCGTTTCAGTTGGAACTTTGTGACTGCTAAAGTGACAGTGCCGCTCATCGGGGCAGATTTTCTCTGTGCTTTCGGCCTCCTTGTGGATGTTAAAAACAGGCGTTTGGTGGATGCAATTACGTTCTGCTCCTACAAGTGCAGTCTCAGCGCGACAGACTCAATCAGACTTTCCAGCATGCTACCCACCGCAGACGTTTTTCTGCGCCTCCTTGCAGATTTCCCCACCCTGGTGCAGCCCACGTTCTCGTCAGCTACCACCAAACATGGTGTGGAACACCACATCTCCACCACGGGCCCCCCTGTGCACGCACGTGCCCGGCGCCTGGACCCCGCTAAGCTCTCCATCGCTAGAGCTGAATTTGAGACCATGGAACGCCTCGGGATAATTCGCCGTTCAGACAGCCCGTGGGCGTCGCCCCTCCACATGGTGGAGAAGCCCGGTGGTGGTTGGCGGCCGTGCGGGGATTACCGCAGACTCAACAAGGCGACTACCCCGGACCGTTACCCGGTCCCCCACATACAAGACTTTTCCGCCAACCTGGCTGGTAAAACTGTATTTTCTAAGGTAGATCTCGTCCGGGGCTATCATCAGGTGCCGGTCCACCCCTCTGATATTCCGAAGACAGCTGTAATTACCCCATTTGGACTGTTTGAATTTTTACGTATGCCGTTTGGCCTTAAGAGCGCCGCACAGACTTTCCAGCGGTTGATGGACTCTGTTTTACGTGATTTGCCGTTTTTGTTTGTTTACTTGGACGATATCCTGGTAGCAAGCACCTCGCAAGCCGAACACGTGACCCACCTTAGGACTCTTTTTCAGCGTCTTAGCCAACACGGGCTCATTGTTAACCCGGCTAAGTGCCAATTCGGGGTGTTTGTGATCGACTTCCTCGGTCATCGTGTCACGGAGTGCGGGGCAGTTCCCCTCCCAGCAAAGGTGGCTGCCATTGCAAACTTCCCCCGCCCACTCACGGTTAAGGCTCTCCAGGAGTTCCTGGGCATGGTAAATTTTTACCATCGTTTTATTCCCAGGGCAGCTGACCTCATGCGGCCGCCGTATGATGCTCTTAAAGGAGCTGCTCCCAAGCACATGGTGGACTGGTCTGACACGCGGCACAGTGCTTT
Source organism: Nerophis ophidion (assembly GCF_033978795.1). NCBI lineage: Eukaryota > Metazoa > Chordata > Actinopteri > Syngnathiformes > Syngnathidae > Nerophis > Nerophis ophidion. The sequence continues at coordinate 35,786,512 of NC_084615.1, read as the reverse complement.
TGTGGGGGGCAAGTCTGCTCTCGCTAACGCTACCCTGCTGGCACACCCATTACCCGATGCTCCCATTGCAATCACCACGGACGCGTCAGACTATGCCGTAGGTGCAGTGCATGAGCAATCGGTGGGCGGCACTTGGCAACCTTTGGCTTTCTTTAGCAGGCAGTTGCGTCCCTGCGAGCGGAAATATAGCACATTTGACCGTGAGCTCCTCGGCCTCTATCTGGCCATACGCCATTTCCGTTCGTTGCTCGAGGGCCGGCCTTTCACAGCTTTTGTGGACCACAAACCACTCACTTTCGCGATGGCCAAGACAGCTGAACCGTGGTCGGCTCGGCAACAGAGGCACCTCTCCTACGTCTCAGAGTTCACGACAGACATCCAACACCTTGCTGGTAAGAACAATGTCGTCGCTGACTGCCTTTCCCGAGCTGTCGCTGGCGCTGTCCATGTCGGGCTCGATTTTGCTCAAATGGCAGTTGACCAGGCCGACGACCCTGACATCAAAGCTCTGAGGGCTGCAACCACAGGGTTACGGTTGTCTGAGGTCCCTTTTGAGGACACAGGGGTTATGCTCCTTTGTGACATCGCTACCGGTCGGCCACGGCCCCTTGTGCCCGCCTGTTGGAGGCGGCGTGTTTTCGACTCCATCCATGGCCTTTCTCACCCGGGGAGGAAACCTTCCCAGCGGCTAGTAGCTGCAAAATTTGTCTGGCGGGGATTAAAGAAAGATGTTAGGGACTGGGTTTCCACCTGTGTAGCATGCCAGCGCTCAAAGGTGCACTGCCACACGCGGGCTCCACTGGCACCGTTTACGGTTCCGGAGCGCCGTTTTGACCATGTCAATGTGGACTTGGTCGGCCCTCTTCCATCCTCACGCAGCTACACATACCTTCTCACGATGGTTGACAGGACCACCCGCTGGCCGGAAGCAGTACCTCTGACGTCCGCCACCTCCGCAGAGGTGGCACGCGCGTTCATTGGTACGTGGGTTGCCCGTTTCGGTACCCCGTCGGACATATCATCCGACCGGGGCTCGCAGTTCACTTCTGAGCTTTGGGCCGCTGTGGCCGAGAGCTTGGGAGTGAAACTCCACCACACAACGGCGTATCACCCACAGGCCAATGGTATGTGTGAGCGATTTCACAGATCCATGAAGGCAGCGCTTAGGGCGTCCCTGAAGGACAGCGCCTGGGTAGACAAACTCCCTTGGGTAATGCTGGGCCTTCGGACTGCCCCCAAGGAAGACCTGCAATCTTCCTCGGCAGAGTTGGTGTATGGGCAGCCCCTGCGGGTGCCGGGTGATTTCATTCCTAACACGACGGCATCTTGGTCCGCTGGTGAGCAACGAGCTGCTCTCCTCGATGCTGCCAATGGTTTTGCCCCCATCACCACTTCTCAGCACGGACTTACGCCGTCTCATGTTCCCACTTCTTTAAGGGGTGCAGCTTTTGTTTTTGTCCGCCACGACGCCCACCGCGGCCCCTTTCAGCCCCCTTACAATGGGCCATTTCGCGTCCTAGAGAGCGGGGACAAACATTTTCTCTTGGATATCGGGGGTCGGTCTGAAAAGATCACGGTGGACCGGCTGAAAGCGGCCCACTTAGATCTTAGTCAGCCGGTTACCACAGCTGTACCCCCACGCCGGGGTCGTCCGCCCGCGTTGCCTAGGCCTCATAATGACTTTTTGCATCCTTCTGAGCAATCCCTCGGTACCTTGGACTGTGCAGATTCCATTCCGGTTCCCCCTGCTGACTCCTCGGCGTTAGTACCAGTCCGGCGCACCCGGTCTGGTAGACCTGTTCGTGCCCCTGTCTATTGACCGTTATTTTCCTTAGTGAGGGCGAATTCTGGGGTGACGTGTGTAGCGGTTGATTTACGGACATAATTCGCCACACCTAGTGCTTGACCTTATTGTTATTGTTCACTGTACTGTTCGAGTGTGCACATGACAATGTTGTTCTGTTTCACTGTACTGTTCAATTAGGCACATGACAAGATTGTTCCGTTGCAGGTAATTCGGCGCGGCCCCTTTAAGTGGCCGTCAGTAGATTCTCCCAAAGGTGGGGGTTTGTTGTTCCCGCCATTTTTGAGTGTTTTAAGTCAGTTTGTTTTGTTCTAAAAGAATAAAGGACGCACACGTTTTTGTGTGTCAACGATACACGAAGTTGTCTTGCTTTCACGCTACGAGCACAACAACAGGCACAATTCCAAAAAATTGCTGTCAAAAGTTTTAAAATAGTACATTTTGAACTTTACTATTTAAAAAAAAAGTAAAGTTTTTAACATTCATGCTTGCTAAAAACTAAAAAAAAAAACAAAAAAAAACACGAACACACGTTTTTAACTCTCATTCAAGAACTCACATTCATGCTTGATAAAAACTAAAAAAAACAATATATTTGTGACCTCACAAGTACCAGAGGTCACAAGTACCTGCAGTACCAATATGCGGAGACAGCAGACGACGTTTAATGACACACCAGTTGTGTAGACCAGTAGTGCAGCAGGGAAGTGCACAGGAAGCACATGGAAAGCTGTGAAAGACTAGCAAAACAACAAATACTATGTGTGGTGAATAAAAATGTGCCCAGATTGCCTGTCAGAAACAAGTGAGGAAGGCAGCGCTCTGAAGCAGAGAAGTAAACCAGGACAAGAAGTGGAACGAACATTTTAAAATACAAAATAACAGTAAACTCAGGAAAACAGTATACAAATACAACATAGGGTCAGGTCTTACGCAACAGGCCATGATAAAAAAACGTTGATAAATAAATGATAAATGGGTTGTACTCCTCCCCAACTCCGGGGACCCTGCCCCAAGTGGAGGAGTTCAAGTACCTAGGAGTCTTGTTCACGAGTGGGGGAAGAGTGGATCGTGAGATCGACAGGCGGATCAGTGCAGCGTCTTCCGATCCGTTGTGGTGAAGAAGGAGCCGAGCCGGAAAGCAAAGCTATCTACGTTCCCATCCTCACCTATGGTCATGAGCTTCGGGTCATGACCGAAAGGATAAGATCACGGGTACAAGCGGCCGAAATTAGTTTCCTCCGCCGTGTGGCGGGGCTCTCCCTTAGAGATAGGGTGAGAAGCTCTGCCATATCCGGGAGGAACTCAAAGTAAAGCCGCTGCTCCTCCACATCGAGAGGAGCCAGATGAGGTGGTTCGGGCATCTGGTCAGGATGCCACCCGAACGCCTCCCTAGGGAGGTGTTTAGGGCACGTCCACGGGAAAAACCCAGGACACGTTGGGAAAACTATGTCTCCCGGCTGGCCTGGGAACGCCTCGGGATCCCCCGGGAAGAGCTAGACGAAGTGGCTGGGGAGAGGGAACTCTGGGTTTCCCTGCTTAGGCTGTTGCCCCCGCGACCCGACCTCGGATAAGCGGAAGACAATGGATGGGTTGTACTTGTATAGCACTTTTCTACCTTCAAGGTACTCAACACGCTTTGACACTACTTCCACATTTACCCATTCACACACATTCACACACTGATGGAGGGAGCTGCCATGCAAGGCGCTAACCAGCACCCATCAGGAGCAAGGGTGAAGTGTCTTGCTCAGGACACAACGGACGTGACGATGTTGGTACTAGGTGGGTATTGAACCAGGGACCCTCGGGTTGCGCACTGCCACTCTTCCACTGCGCCACGCCGTCCCTTTCGTTTTTTTGATAATATGTGTGTTTATATGTACAGAATAACTTACTTCCTTCCTTGTCCACAATTTTTTTGATGATTTTAATTGACATCATACAACAGTCCTAGTCAAAAGTTTGGAGACAGTTTCTAATGTTATTAAGTGAGCAAGTGTGTCCAAACCTTTGACTGCTATTGTCTAATATTCTACTTTTATTTCGGCCTCCCGTATTTATGTGCCCAGAAAGGAGCTTATCAATTAAAATGATTTGTCTTGTTATTTTTGTGTTTATAGATCTCATCTTATCCATCTTTTCATCTCATCTTTCATCTCTGCTAATCTTATTATCCAGGCTTAAATGATACCAACTTCCCATGTCTTCTCATTGTCTCATTCAATATCATCACCTCAGCTCATATTTTTTTCTATCTAATTTTTTTATTTAATCTTATCTGCTCATCTCATATTTTCTCACCTCATCATCTGACCATTCTATCTAATCTCGTGTTTTCTTCTAATCTTATCTCACATCATATATATATATATATATATATATATGATGTGAGATATCATATATATATATATATATATATATATATATATATATATATATATATATATATATATATATACATATATATATATATATATATATATATATATATATATATATATATGTATATATATATATATAATATATATATATATATATATATATAAGATTAAATAAGAAAATTAGATAGAAAAAAATATGAGCTGAGGTGATGAGATTGAATAAAACAATGAGAAGACATGGGAAGTTGGTATCATTTAAGCCTAGATAATACGATTAGCAGAGATGAAAGATGAGATGAAAAGATGGATAAGATGAGATCTATAAACACAAAAATATCAAGACAAATCCTTTCAGTTGATTAAAATAAGCATCAAAACCAACAGATTTGGGAGCATCAATGACAGTGGTAATAGTTTTGAGCAGAACTCTGGGGTTGTTACAGTTAGAAAATATAATCTGAGATAGATGTATATTCATCTCTGCTTTTACAGTCATCTGAAAGGAAAGCAGGCTTTCTTTAAAAATGGCAAAGGACACATGCAGCCTGTCATTTTTCCATTTTCTCCCTGCTATCCTACACCTACGGCTGGCAGCACGAGTGACGTCATTCAACCAGGGCTGAGGCGTGGCTTTAGAGTGGCGACACTTGAAAGGAGCGATCGTGTCCAGTGTTTGTAAACAAATAGAGTTGAACCCAGAAACCAACTCTTCAGTATTCAGACATACAGAGGCTTCAGAATTATCATCACAAAGAGTCGAAAAAATTGAGGAGAACAGAGCAGGAGACGAAGAATTAAACATGCGAGAGCGTTGAGGTGGATTGCGTTCGTGTGTGGAACCACACACAGACTGTAGAAAGTTAAATGAGTCAATTACATTCAGGAAGCTCCTGGAAAGCGACTCGTCTGGACAGTAGGTGTGAGTATTAAAATCACCCGCAATAAGGACACCATCATATTTGGGCAAGATTTCAGCCAGAAATTTCAGAAAAGTCAGTTATAAAGTCTTTGTGGTACTTGGGTGGTCGATATACGACGGCACACAGGACGACATCGGAAAGACCCAGTTCAAACATGCACAGTTCGAAGCTTGAAAAGGAGGATTGCAGGCGGATCTGACAGCATTTAAAATAATTTTTAAAAATGACTGCTAATTCTCCTTCTTTTCGACCGGACGACCGCAGATAATTAAAGTAGGAACACTCAGGAGGTAGAAGTTCATTAAGAGGGGCAGACTCACCGGCTCTCAGCCATGTTTCTGTCACACTGAGGAAGTCAAGTCCGCGGGAATTGAAGAAATCCTTTAGGAGAAAAGTTTCGTTTGTCAAAGATCTTGCGTTCACAAGACTGAACCTGGCGGGGGACAGCACGTCTAAGGCCACAGCTAATCCAGGTGGGGCCTGACATATAGCCCGCAGGTGGCAGGAATCCACCCTGCGCCTCCGGGGGAGGGGACAGCAGGCCAAAGCACATGCTGGCGCCATCTTGGAAAAGAGGACTTTAAGATGGAAAGTATAGCTGTCATTATGATGTGCAGTGATGTTTTCTAACGACCGTAAGTCTTCAACTATACAAATTATTTCAATGGTTGGAATCTGCGCTTTTGGATGATATAGCAGTTACTATGGTAATCTAATTAGTTACTATGGTAATCTACATCACAGCGGCTCAGACAGCTCAGGGGAGCGTTTCCACAGACGCGGTAGGAGATTTTCACAACAAAGTTCTAAAGCTTAGTGATGTATCAGATATATCATCTTTTAGGTGGGTTTATTTTGTAACCTTTGCGTTCATATTTTACTGTGTTGCATTTTTGTTGCGTTTCACTCGATTGTAAAATATGTCAATCGAAAAGAGGTGTGACATTCATATGGTGTCAATAAAAAAATTAAATAAATAAAAAATATATATTTTGTCAATATTCAGTGTTTTATCGTTCATAGAAAAATGTAAAATTCCATTGTTTTTTAAGGCAATCTGTCATAACGCTTTTAGCATTCAATCAGACATTATTGTGAGGTTTTGTATTAGTGTTCCTAAAATACATATACCGGCCCCCAGACACATTTTTTTCTTTAAATTTGGCCCTCGAGTCAAAATAATTGCTAAGGCCTGCCATTGAGGCTCCAGCCGAAAATTAACAGTCCATCAACCTCATAGCAGCTCTGCTACAAACATCCCGTCTCTATGGTCATCCATCGCATGCCTGTTACGTAATCGGAGCGCCGTTTCTAAAGCAAACATCTCTACGGGAAATGCCGCGAGATCTCCGCACTCCAGCGCGGAAAACAGCGCGAGATCTCCGCACTCTCCGCGCTGAAAAGATTTCAAGGAATGGATTGCAGCCTGCGTGGAGTGCATTTTACTGCCCTGCGACTTATACAGAGATTTACATCACACAGTGGTAAAATTGGAACTTTTTAACACTCAATCCATCAGCAATAAATCCAGCCTGATTGAAGAGCACATCAGGGAGAAAGGACTGTACTCCATGTGTCTGACAGAAACTTGGCGCCAGTTAGAGGTTTTTCTGTCCTAAATGAAGCCTGTCCCCCTGGCTACAGTTACCTGGAGGCAGCCCGCAGCACTGGCTGTGGTGGTGGCCTGGCTGTCATCCACCGACAGAACCTGGAGTGATCCGCCATCCTACTACCTACAACGTCCTCCTGCAAGTGTCTCGCATGTAAATGTAAACCCCCTCATCTCATGACTGTGCTCTTCATCTACGGGCCCCCAATACCCGACTTAGCTTTCATGCTGCAAATGTCTGATCTCCTCACTGCGTACAACATTTGCAAACACCATAATCCTGGGAGATTTAAATATTCATGTTGACACCCCCTCGTGTCTTTCCGCAACTGGTTTTCTCCGGCTACTGAACTGCATCAGCCTCCAACATGTTAATGTCGGGGGGGGGGCATTTAACCTAGTCATCACGTACTCCGCACCCATCAGGAACCTACAGGTTTACGATCTTGGGGTTTCAGATCACAAGGTTGTTTCATTGGAGCTGCCCTTCCCATCCACCAAACCAAAGCAGGGGATTCACTTCAGAAACATAAAAAACATCAACACAGATGCCCTGGCCCAGGATATTCAACTTCTCTGCTCAAGATCTGCAAACTTCCTCTCTGTTACTGACTCAATGGATGTTTACAACCAATCCCTAAGCAGTTCCCTGGACCTCAACGCTCCCTCAACATCCAGGTCAGACTCCTTTTTGCGCACTTCACCATGGTACAATGGAGAGCTACAAAAGATGAAAGCAGCTTGACGGGCCCTGGAGCGTTGGATCAAATCTTCTGAATTGACCGTTTACAAGCAGGCATACAGGGACCACAAGAGGGCGTATGCAGAAGCTCTGAGGGATGCTCGGTCCAGGTGCTACTCCAACATCATAAATAACAGCCTCTGTAACTCTAAACAACAATTTTCCACAATAAACCACCTTCTCAAACATGCACATCACCTTTTTTAACAAAAAGTAGATAACATTTGTTCGCACCTGTCCACCACTCCTGTATCACGCCATCGAACTATCGACCCACTTTCTGAGACTGTCGAGCCCCTCTGCTCTTTCTCCAATGTCACATAGGAAGAAGTGGAGTCCATCATCAGAAAACTGAAGCCGTCCACCTGTGCACTTAGCCTGTTCCCCTCAGCCCTACTGAAGTCCAACATCTCCAACTCTCCACTCTACATTCATTACAAAAATCATAAATCACTCCCTTCTGTCTGGTCATATCCACCTACATTAAAAATTGCTGTCATCAGACCATGACTGTAAAAACCCACCCGGATCTATAAGTTCTCTCCAACAATAGGCCCATCTCCCATCTTCCGTTTCTTTCAAAGGTTCTAGAGAAAACTATTGCAGCACAACTTCAGGATCAGCTCATCCACAATAATCTGTTTGACAAATTTCAGTCAGGTTAGCTCCCTGGACATAGGACAGAAACTGCTTTGGCCAGGGTCACCAACGACGTCCTGATGGCAGCAGACACCGGTACCCCATCACGTTTTCATCCTCTTACAGCCGCTTTCGATATAATAAAAACAGTGCTGTCAGGATCCTGATAAGGGTGCACAAACACCAACACATCACCACCATCCTCAAATCCCTTTACTGACTCCTCGTCAAACTCAGAATTGAGTATAAGGTCTTTCTCCTCACCCATCAGTGCTTCCACGGATCTGCCCCCCCTTACCTCCAGAAACTATTCACTCTCCAGACCACTTCATGTACCCTTCGTTCAACATCCACACACACCCTCGTAACCCCAAGGACTAAGGTCGGCACCATGGGCGATAGCATTTCTCTGCTGATGCCCCAAGACTGTGGAACGCCCCCCCTGAGCACCTGAAAGCCCCACAAACTATATGGCTGCTTTTAAAAAGAGCCTTAAGGCCATTTTTTTTAGAAAAGCCTTCTGCTAATTTCGTTTTGTTTTGTTTTTCTGTGTTTTTAACTACTGTTGTATCCTTTTAAACTCTGTAGCACTTCTTTGAGATTGACAAATGTATAAAGTGGCCCTATTGTGTGAATGTTGTTCCGTCTATCTGTGTTGGCCCTGCGATGAGGTGGCGACTTGTCCAGGGTGTACGCCGCCTTCCGCCCGAATGCAGCTGAGCACCCCCCCACAACCCTAAAAGGGACAAGCGGTAGAAAAAGGATGGATGGATGGATGTCACCGCTTGCTGCCACCTTGTGGTTTGTATGTTCAGTTTTCCTTTGTTGGTGCAGTAGACCTTACTCATACTTTTCTTCTTCCACGTAGACTTCTTGTGTTACCCTTTTGGGCGGAGTTGTGAGATGTGGACAGCTGTGTCCAATCTTCCCGACACTACTTAAGCAGCACCTTGACAGCTGGATGGCACTCTGCGATTCCACTTCTCGACTCTCCATGTCAGAAGACTACTATACTTACCAAGTTTTTGATGCTTACTTTCTTGGCTATTCCCTGTGCCATCCAGCTTGGTGTTGTGTGGTAGTTCGCATATCTTGCAACTCCAATTCAAGTCTGGTTATTTTTGCATATAAGCTTTTGTTCTTTTTTTCACGGTGCTCATTTGGTTTTTCTCTTTTTCACACCGTCGCCTTTTGTTAGCTCTTGTTTGGATCATTGATGTGAGTACTTTTTCTTTAAGTAAAATAACAGTTTTACTCACCTTTTGTCATTGTGACAATGTAAAGTGCTTTACAAATACAATGTTTTATTATTAATATTAAAGTATCATCATAATAATAATAATAATAATAACAATAATTATAATAAATCCTCATCAAATTTCTTCCCACCATTTCATCTCTTCTCTTCGCCTCATCTAATCTCCACATCGAATCTTGCGTTGTCTCGTTTAATTTTCTCATATTATCTTAAACTGTCATATCTACTCTCACCTTTTCATCTCTCATCCATGCCTTCTAATTTCCTCATATAATCTCATCACCTCCTTTTTTCTTTTAATAGTTTAATCTAATTTCAAAATTCTGATCCCATTTCTCATGTATCCTTTTCGCCTCATCTAATCTCATCACCTCCTTTCATCTCCTCATCTAATATCTTCTCATTTCTTTTCCATGCCCCATTTCATATAGTCATCTAATCTCAGCGCCTATTCTTATTTTCTCATTTAATTTCATAATCTTAAATTGTCATACTTTCACCCCATTTCTCGTTTAATCGTTTCGTCTCTTATTTTTCTTCTCATCTCATTTCATATTTTCTTCTATCATATTTCATCACCTCATCTCATTTTCTCATCTCTCTTAAAGTGTGTGCTTTAGCTAATTACTTTCATCACAATACCTCATGTCATTTTCTCATTCCATCTTTTTATCTCCTCATCTCATTCTTCTCATGGCTCCTCTTGTCTTAACTAATCTCCTAATAGTATCTCATTGTATAGCCTCATCATATCTTTTCTTTTCATCTCATCATCCCACATCTTCTTCTCATCCCACCATCCCATTCTTTCATTACATCATGTCAGCTTTGTTAGGTGAGATTGTGTCCAATGCATTACTGCAAGCACACACACAGACACAGTAGTTTTCAGTATATCTTTAGTGCTAGAAAAATCAGTGTACATTTACGCCAGTGGTTCTCAGCCTTTTTTCAGTGATGTACCCCCTGTGAACATTTTTTAAATTCAAGTACCCCCTAATCAGAGCAAATCATTTTTGGTTGAAAAAAAGAGGTAAAGAAGTATGTCATCAGTTTCTGATTTATTAGATTGTATAATAGTGCAAAATATTGCTCATTTGTAGTGGTCTTTCTTGAACTATTTGAAAAAAAAGATATAAAAATAACAAAAACACTTGTTGAAAAATAAACAAGTGATTCAATTATAAATAAACATTTCTACAAATAGAAGTAATCATCAACTTAAAGTGCCCTCCTTGGGGATTGTAATAGTGATCCATCTGGATTCATGAACTTAATTCTAAACATTTCTTCACAAAAAAAGAAATCTTTAACATCAATATTTATGGAACATGTCCACAAAAAATCTAGCTGTCAACACTGAATATCGCATTGTTGCATTTCTTTTCACAGTTTATGAACTTACATTCATATTTTGTTGAAATATTATTCAATAAATATATTTATAAAGGATTTTTTAATTGTTGCTATTTTTTAGAATATTTTTTAAAAATCTCACGTACCCCTTGGCATACTTTCAAGTACCCCCAGGGGTACGCGTACCCCCATTTGAGAACCACTGATTTATGCCACTATATGTTTATGTTACATTTAGATACTAGGGGTGTCAAAAAAATTTATTTTTGAATTATTCGCAATTGTTATTTATAACCATTCTTTAGCGATTATTATTATTATTTTTTTTTTAATATCAAATTGTATTTTATTTTATTTTTATTAGTCTTGTCCAAGCACTCAGGCAAATCATATTGTTGATGTAGATGCCTATATCTGCTGTACGGATTTACTTTAGAAAAGAGAAGGGTTTTACATAGTTCTTGTGTTCCTTTATTTGTATTTGACTTTATTAAAAGGTACCATATGTAATACTTTCATCTCAAGTCATCATTAAATGGCCCTGACATGTCAAAAGGCGTTAATAGATTATGTTGTTTTCGAATACCTTTATAACTGATAGCAGTAATTCAGCTGGGATATGCTCATTTAAAAATTAGATTTACAGCCCCGAAGTATTGTTATTGTTTTTAATTTTGATGCCCCAACCTCCACCGTTTGACCAATTAAAAGGTATGTGAGTGTGTCACATCCTGTCATGATCCGCTGCCCGGATCATGTCTTATTCTGATTTTGTTCCGTCTTTGTATCGTATTCTGTTGGTATTTGACTTCCTTAGTTCCTGGTGGCACTTCCTGTTTGTTCTGTTGCCATAGTCACGCATTAGTGTCACCTGCCTCTTGTTTTTGACGCGCACCTGCCTCGTGATTACTACCTTTATTTAAGGCTGCCTTTTCTGTTCATTCGATCTCTGACCAATTAAAAGGTATGTGAGTGTGTCACATCCTGTCATGAGCCGCTGCCCGGATCATGTCTTATTCTGGTTTTGTTCCGTCTTTGTATCGTATTCTGTTGGTATTTGACTTCCTTAGTTCCTGGTGGCACTTCCTGTTTGTTCTGTTGCCATAGTCACGCATTAGTGTCAACTGCCTCTTGTTTTTGACGCGCACTTGCCTCGTGATTACTACCTTTATTTAAGGCTGCCTTTTCTGTTCATTCGATCTCGCTTCCTAGTTTCTGTTCCATGCAACAGGTGACGACGCTGATTCCCGACTCTGGTAAAACTGTTTTTGTACTTGCTAGCTTCTTCGCTATGCTTCGTGTTTTCTAGCTCCCATGCTAGCTCTTTGTTTTGCCTTTTTGTGCCTAGTGCAAGTTGTCTGTTCTTAGTCTGTTTTTTAAGTGTAAATAAATCATTATTTCCTATCTTACGCTGTGTCCAAATCCGACTGCATCTTGAGAGAACGCACCCGCATCACCACGATGCCCGCAAACCGTCACACATCCAGGTTGCCAGTAACGCACCTTCGTCTAGCTACTGCCCCTGGTAAAGTTACTAAACATGTCAGACCTTAGAAAAAATCGAAAAGGCCTCGTCACGATTCACAGCCTATTCATGACAAAGCCAGGAACAAAACGAGGATTTGTATTGGGATGCCTTTGATGGAGACGATTGAAGGCAGAGAAGATTTTTTAATCTGACGCCAAATTTGCTAATTTCCTCCTTAATGGGGAAGTCAGGCATTTACGTTTTCTTATTACTTGTCATAAATGGAAACGGACATTTTGTTTGTAAACTATACTGTCCAATACAGACTGTGATCTTGTCTGACAAAGTTTTAGTATGTTTGTGATGGTGATTCGCTTAGAAATGAAGCACCATCACACTAGTGTAGTGCTTACTTAGCGTGCTAGCCCGGTCAATGACACATCGACATACAGGCTAACGGGGGAAATATATGCCCGTTAGCCTGTATGTCGAAGTGTCATCCAACTGAGAGGGGAACATATATTTTCGACAATCAAAACCTATGTGGATATGGGTAGTGTCAATGCCTATTTCATTCTCAAATTGCTGATACACTGAGGAAATGCGTTCCAACATTAACCTGGCTAATTGCAGTTTCTGGTACACATACGGGGTGGTATGTGCTTGGCACAATATGATGCATTACATGTAAAGATGTTCTACTTTGTGTATTGACATGGTAGTAGGCTATATGATTTTTGCGTAACTTGGTTTTTGCGTAACGTGGGTTGGCTCTTAGAATTTTACTCTGCACTGAAAGATGGTGATGTGCGTACATGGAAGAGAATGCAGTGTGTTAGGTTGGATGCAACATGGAATTATGCTGAATGAAATGTGGCCGTAATTTAACTGTTGACCTCGGCTTGCCATCAAAGTAGGCCTTTGCCTAATATATTATATATTATTATATATAAGTATTTTTCGATGGTGGTACTTCGGCCAATCGACATCACTAAATTGTGTAAACAAGAGTAACCTACAGTCCCTTTGAGTAGGATTCGGATTTGGCTGTGGTTCTGGCAACCTCACTTATGGAGAGTGGGTGGGGACTACATAATTTTGACCATGATTGCAGTACCATTTCTGGCCACATTACTACTTATGGCACCTTTAAATGCCCATCCATCCATTTTCTACCGCTTATTCCCATTTGGGTCGCGGGGAGTGCTGGTGCCTACCTCAGCTACAATCGGACGGAAGGAAGCGTACACCCTGAACAAGTCGCCCCCTCATCGCAGGGCCAACACAGATAGACAGACAACATTCACACTCACATTCACGCACTAGGGCCAATTTTGTGTTGCCAATCAACCTATCCCCAGGTGCATATATCTTCTGAGGCGGGAGGAAGCCGGAGTACCCGGAGGGAACCCACGCAGTCACGGGGATAACATGCAGTCAAGGGGGATAACATCCCAGGACTTGAGTAGTCCTGGGATTGAACCCAGGACTACTCAAGACCTTCGTATAATGAGGCAGACGCACTAACCCCTGTTCCACCGTGCTGGTAGAATTTTTTTTTAAACAAAACACATTCACTTTTAAGTATTAGATTCATTTGTTAGAGCAGCTGTTGTATTTTTTTAATTGAGGAATGTAGTTTATCATAGAGCTGGCACACAGTGTTATAAACAGTATAGATTTTAAATCAAAAATCATTTTGAATTGAGAATCGATTCTGAATCGAATTGTTACCCTCTGAATCGAAATGAATCGTGTGGTGACCAAAGATTCTCAATCCTATTAAATACTATATTTGCTGTATTCGCTGCTTAATGTTAAGTGTCAAAAGCAAGAATTGTATATTTGTTGATCGTGTCACTCTCCCAGGAGAGAGTGACTGTGTGATGAGTGACGAGCCAAGAAAATGCCAACGAGGAATCGTCGTACAAAAAGCTTTATTTGTTTCAGCGAATCTCAGACTGGACCGGCAGCTTCCAGGAGAAAGAGTATCGGCCGGATTACTCTTCTGCTGTCCTCTCGAACCACTTTCCCTAATTACCCCTTACACAAAGACCCCCAGTCTTCGACCAGTCTGGAAAAAGCCCAGTTTGTTCTTTGGCCAGTCAACCTGTTTCCTGACCTCTTTACTTTGGTCACTTTGAGACAGGCGACCTTTGACGCCTATCCTCTACTCCTACCTATGGGGGCTCCTACCAGATGTCGCAAATGTGTTTATAATCACTCCAAAAATCCAAACCTGCATTCCTTTAAGATTCCAATTGCTCTAGGGGCAAAATCCACCACTCTCTGGAAGAGCTGTGATGGACATATGCACCCAAAGCTTTACTTAATAGAATAATCCCCTAAAAGATTTTGTGACCAACATGCTTGTTCACAATCATATAAGAAAATGGTACACAAGCACAGTTGTTCACATAAACACCTCAAGGTAGTGGCATAAAAGTTCCACATGATATTAAAATGTTCAAGCTGATTAAGAAACAGAAGTCAAATGTTTAGTTATTTTGACAAAAGGCAGTAGTGGCACCGCTGCAGGGTTTGCAACATCCCACTTTTTACTGCGCAGGGCTATTTAACCACAGGTAATTAATCTTGCATTGGTGGGGCTTGCCCACGAGTGGGGCTGGCCGGCTCCCGTCAGCCTCCACAATCACATATCGCTCTAAGTCAAAGAGCCCGGGAGAAGATACGCCGCATTGTGCCACAACACTCGCCAGTGTAGGAGCGATACACTCATGCGGGGTCCATTTACAGCCTACTCCTTTATCTGCCACTTAAAGCTGGATGCTGCATTCACTGACATTACTCATTCATAAGTCATTCTTTTCTGGGGAAAGCTTAGCCCCCTGGCAAGTATCTAAATCTTTAATACATTTAAAGAGAATGATGGCGTTTATCTTGAACTTCAGTCAAAAGACTTATCAGAGTTAACAAAAATCAAGTAAAAAATGATAAAGCAATTCAACTCTATCAGATATCCCGTGTTTGTAAAAGTGTTTAATTTTGTTGTTTTTTTCTACATTTACAATTTCTTGGTCGATATTACATGTAATGGTGGTTCTTTGGTCAACATTTTACATAGATTATATTTTACAGACCATCTCCAAGCCGCTTTCTGACCGTCACTTCAGAATGCGCCATTTTGTGGGCGGTCTTATTTACTTGTCTCCACTCTTTTCCCCGCTATCTTTGTTGTAGTTTTTAGCACTTCCATAGGAAAGCTACCGACAGATATAAATGGAACTATATGCTGCTTTGTATCAGAAATGGCAACAGTGGAGGATGCATGTGCTTGCGCGAGCCAGTCTGCCCCACAACCAAAGGATAGAGAAAACGAAGGAACTTATTACCCACAGCGCGGACTACAATGGCTGCCCTAAGCAAGACACTCTAGGTAAATTTCTACATGGACAAGGTGGTGCAAATTCCAAAAGGGGTCATTTGTAGGAAGTCTGAAAGAAGGCAAGACTGTTTTATAAATATCTCGATACACTTTGATCAAGGATTTTCCCTTTGTTTCTGAAGTTTTCCAAATCCCAGTCTTACCTGACAGAAACTTAACCCTGTTTGGATGTTCAGTGGACTCATTAACTCTTCCCCTCCGCACCCAAAGTGCGCTCTTAATTGGTACAGTGGTGGCCAAAAAACTCACACTGACAGAATGGAAGACACCAACTCCTCCATCCTTTCAATATTGGCTGCACAAACTTGTTTCAGTTATACATATGGAGAAACTGCGATACAACGGGCCATCCACTCAAAGAAAATGGAAGGATTCCTGGGGCCCTGTAATGAAATATCTCGACTGCAAAAGACATTAGTGTCACGGCGCGGATTCGAACCCAAGATTCTACCGCAGCTGCATCCTTCCGGCAGCATGCCAACACATGCCCCAGCACTCGCTGAGCGCACCACGCCCAACCTTCGCCGCAGCTGCAGGCTCCCTGTCATCAGAGCACCTGGCGGCAATCAAAGGAACAGCATAAAAGCCAGTCACTCCTTGGATCATGCGCCGGAACGTCGTTAACTCTTGTATATCCGCTCTGTTTCGTGTGCTCGAGCGCTGGATCTCAACCTCCACCCGGAAATTGGACTGCCTCCCTCGATCCTCGATCACTCGCCTGGACTCGGACATTGTTGCTTGCCGCCTGCCCTCGACCTCCTGCCTGTCCCCGGATCTCTGTTGTGCCCAACCCCTTGGTCAGACGAAGGTTTCATCCATCACGCATGTACAACACCTTCCTAAATTATTCACATGGTTAACTTTACACATTTATCCTGCAACCAACACAGTAGCATACACATCCCACACAATCATCAAAGGTTACAATAAACCTGGTAACCTTAAGTCTTTCATGGTGTCGTCTCCTTCCAGCCCTCACGTACATAGCAAATAGACTGTTTTGGTTAGATGGTTAAAGTATGAATTATTGTTTTTATTATTATCTTTTTTTTGTTTTGTTTTATTATTCTTTTTTGTTATTATTTTAACTTCTTTTCATTTTGGATTTTCTGTCATTCATGTAAGCGTCTCTCAATGGATGTGTGAATGTGTGGGAGTCGGGGGGTGGGCATTTGTTTTTTCGGGTGTATTTGCTTTGTCTAGTGTGTTTTTTTTCCTGTGTTATTTGTTTTGGTGGCCCTGCGATGAGGTGGCGACTTGTCCAAGGCGTACCCCGCCTTTCGCCCGATTGTAGCTGAGATAGGCACCTGCGGGACAAGCGGAAGAAAGTGGATGGATGGATGTTTTGGCTGGTGTTTTTTTGGGGGAGAAAAAAAAAAAAATAAATAAAAAACAAATAAAAAAAAAAAATATATATATATATATATTTTTTTTTTCTTAATTAAACTAAATAAATTAATTAATAAAAATATATCAAATATCTCAATAATATCTGCATGGTTTGATTTAAAATTTTCAGGACCTATGCAGATCCAAAATACACAAAAACAGGTACCAAAACGTAAAAAAAAAAGTTGGTTTTGCATAAGAGGGCCCTTTAAGTCAGGTGTTAATTTATCAAAAATTGTATTATTATGGTTGATTTTTTTTAAATTTACACTCTAGAGTCAGAACTGTTCACAAAGGTCACTCTTCAGACCTTACTACAGCTTTGTGGTTCGGTTCAGTATAAATGTTTACGGTGGCGGGCCGTTCCTTTTTACACCTAGGCATTCAGTGATGTCCTAAGTAGTCCGACTTTAATAAATACAGTTCATAATATCATGATTTATGTCATCACAAGCCCACGGCTGGAGAAATACTTTTCAGTAACACACTTGAGCACTACTGAGTATGGAATCACCTCGAGTCAATACTGTACAAAAACAGGCTGCATTTCAAGACCAATGAACCCGCATCCCCCATTAAAACATATCCACATGGTACTGTCAAAATTTGAATAATTTTAAAAACATATTAAACAAAAAACATTTTAAGAAATAAAATATTTTAACTGACAATTTGCAGCACCCATCAAAAGCCGTAAGCCAGGGTTACTACTCATAGCTGAATTCTGGGGTCGGCTGACCTTGTCTCGTGAGATCCATCTTCTCTTGAAATGTCTTGCTTGAAAATAGCATGGCAAAGTATTTATCTGCAGCCTACTCAATTGTGTCACTCTCCTTTGGCAATCGTGGGTTAAAAAAAAGTGTGTGAACCCATTCTCAAACAATGGCAATAAAAACTATTCTGATTCTGGATCTGATTCTGAAACGATTTCTCTGCTTGCCATGAATTGATTAACGTGGACCCCGACTTAAACAAGTTGAAAAACTTATTCGGGTGTTACCATTTAGTGGTCAATTTTACGGAATGTGTACTGAACTGTGCAATCTACTAATAAAAGTATCAATCAATCAAACCAAGTGTGGCTTGGTGGTAGCAGGGGGTGTATATTATACCGTCCCGGAAGAGTTAGTGCTGCAAGGGTTTCTGGATATTTGTTCTGTTGCGTTTATGTTGTTTTTCTGGAGCGCATGTTCTCCCGAAATATGTTTTTCATTCTTGTTTGGTGTGGGTTCACAGTGTGGCGCATATTTTTAACAGTGTTAAAGTTGTTTATACGGCCACCCTCAGTGTGACCTGTATGGCTGTTGATCAAGCCTTGCATTCACTTATATGTGTGTAAAAGCTGCATGTACTATGTAAGTGGGCTGTACACCCTGTTTGAATGGATGAAAAGGGGACGTGAAGATAGATTGTAGAGGATGCCAAATGAAGTGCCATTAAGGCACGCCCCAAATATTGTTGTCCGGGTGGAAATCAGGAGAAATTCGGGAGAATAGTTGCCCCGGGAGATTTTCAGGAGGGGCACTGAAATTCGTTTATCACTTACTTAATAAATGACCAAGTCGAGGTGATCTACCTCATATATACATATACATACACACACATATCATATACATACACACACATATCATATATATATATGTATATATATATATATATATATATATATATATATATATATATATACATATACATACATACATTTATATATACAGTATATGATTTTTATTTATTTATTTTGCTGTTTTTGTTGACATGTTAAAGGTGTTTTAATGAATATACATGCATGTTTAAAATATAGATTCCTATCTTTCATGAAAACAAGAATACAAGTTGGTGTATTACCTGATTCTGATGACTTGCATTGATTGGAATCATACAGTATTGTGTTGATAAGGTCCACGTTTTCAGATGGAGGAGAAAAAAGTTCCTCTTTTCCGTCTAATACCACATGAAAGTCGTTGGTTTTTGGCATCTTATTTGTCCAGCTTCCATATTCGTTTTTATACACTTTACAAAAAATACATTGGCGGCAAACTCCTAACTTGCTAGCTTGTTTGCGCTGGCTTTCAGAGACTCTTATTTTGTTAGCGCAGGCGCGATGGAGCGTCACTTTTATTGTGAAGACAGGACCTGTGCGATCAGTCTTTAGGCTTTTGACAGGAAATACAGTTGAAATAAAGTGTTTTTTTTCCTTTACACTTTTGATTGATTTATTGAAACTTTTATTAGTAGATTGCACAATACAGTACATATTCCATACAATTGACCACTAAATAGTAACACCACAATAAGTTTTTCAACTTGTTTAAGTTGGGTCATGTGACCGCCTGGCTCTGTTTGATTGGTCCAACGTCACCAGTGACTGCATGTAAAACGCAGGCATGTGTATCCTACTTTGAAGGTCTGTGACAAACCAAAACAAACATTAACAGATAGATTTAAAAAAAGTAGCGAGTAGCGAGCTGAATGTAGATAAATGGAGCGGAGTAAAAGTAGCGTTTCTTCTCTATACTCAAGTAAAAGTAAAAGTATGTGGCATAAAAACTACTCGTAGAAGTATAATTTATCCCAAAAGTTACTCAAGTAAATGTAACGGAGTAAATGTAGCGCGTTACTACCCACTTCTGTCAAAGACACAACGGACGTGACGAGGTTGGTAGTAGGTGGGGATTGAACCAGGAACCCTTAGGTTGCTGGCACGGCCACTCTCCCAAACACGCCACGCCGAAGTTATCCTAATATACTAAAATATTCATCCTACGCTTCATCAGTTGTCTTAAGGGGGGGAATTTGAAAACGTTGCTGGTCAAAAAGTGTGTAAATTACTGTGTCGCTGAAGTGTGTGCGGGTGAGGACATGATATGGTGAAGGCTGCATGTCCTTTGCAATGAAACACCACAGTTCTTTCATTAAAGTTTTCACCCTGTCCGAGTCACCGCTGAGATGCTTTTTAAAATGTTGCCGGGAGCGAAAATTGTGCTTTCCCATCTGCGTTTTGAATTGGCACGCTTGGGCGATATGGCCTGAAAATAAAATCTCTGATTTTTTCACAAAAAACTCGATGAATGATTTTTTTTTTCCTGAGTTTTTTTCCCCCACTTTTCGAAAAAACCAAATGAAAGAGATGATTAAAAAAAAAAATCTAGAAGATTAAAATCACACTGCACGCACTGCATATTATTAATTCAACTCTGCTGAAAGTTGTTCTTTGAAGAACACATATACATTGTACACTTTATGCAATCATTTTCAAAGGCAATACTTCTGTCTTAAATATATCACTTCTGTAAACAAAAGTGTAGCATAATGCATTGTACATTGTACATGCAATTACATACTTATCTCCAACATTGAGATTAATAAAGTGAAAATGTAAAACTTTTATCTAGAATAAAATACTTCTGTTAAAAAAAACAGTGCATTGCACATTGCATGTAAATAAATAAACTCAAATGAGTCAAAGACACCGATAGTCATTGGGACATTCTCATGCCGTCGCGCAGGTTCCCAGGACCACCAAGGAAGGACATACGCTCAAGCAGGTGTAGACTTCTTTATTTTTCAATAAAGAGAATCTTTTTCAGGTGACTTTTCAGTCGCCCGCGTTGTCTGCCTCTCGTTCTCCCTCTCGCTCTCACTCTCTTCCGCGTTGCATACGCTGTGTCTTCTGGCTCCCGTGTCTCTCGCTCCTCTTGTTCCTCTCCCGCCTCTTGTGCTGCTAATACCCTTTTATACAGCGAGAGGAGATTCATTAATAGTGTACAGGAGCGCGACCCCCGCACCTGATCTCGATTGCGGCGTCGCTGCCGGCACGCCCCGCCTCGCCGCTCGCCCTCCACACCTCCATCTTGGGCAGGGCTCCGGTGTGCCCTGCCCCGCCGTCGGACCGCCAGCCCCGCCTCTCCACACACCTCCATCGGTAGACGCAAGCCGGAACTCCGACCGGCTAAGCCAACTCCCACCTCCCCTTTTTGAAGGGGCGGGAAATGAAGACTGCCACCTGTGCCCCCGGTCTTCTCTTCATTTTTCCCTTGTTCTTCTTCTCTGTCTTCTTCCTTTGTCTTCCTCCTAGTCTTTGTCTTTTTCTTCCACTAACACTTCTTCTTCTTCTTCTTCTTCTTCTTCTTCCTCTCCTTCTTCTTTTTCTTCTTCTTCTTCTTCTTCTTCTTCTTCTTCCACCATTTCTTCTTCCACCGCCACTTCTTCTTCTTCTTCCACCGCCACTTATAATAATAATAATAATAATGAATTAGATTTATATCGTGCTTTTCTATTGTTAGATACTCAAAGCGCTCACAGAGAAGTGGGAACCCATCATTCATTCACACCTGGTGGTGGTAAGCTACATCTGTAGCCACAGCTGCCCTGGGGTAGACTGACGGAAGCGTGGCTGCCAGTTTGCGCCTACGGCCCCTCTGACCACCACCTATCATTCATTCATCATTCATTCACCAGTGTGAGCGGCACCGGGGGCAAAGGGTGAAGTGTCCTGCCCAAGGACACAACGGCAGGGACTTGGATATCAATAGGTGGGAAGCGAACATGCAACCCTCAGGTTTCTGCCACGGCCGCTCTACCCACTACGCCATGCCGCCCCCACTTCTTTTTCTTCTTCCAGTGTCACTTCTTCTTCTTCCACCACCACTTCCTCTTTCACCGCTTCTTCTTCCACCACTTCTTTGGGGAGGGCACTCGCCGCCATCCATCTGCTCCGCCAGCACCTGTAGGAGCCGCAACTGTTGGTGGGACTCCTTGAGGCGCTTTCGGCTGCCTGCCGCCAGCTCCGTGAACACGCCCACGAGAGCCCACAGGAGATTGTCCTCCTTTGCCTCCGAAGGTCTTTACAGGTTGGGCACCAAATGTGTCAGTGTCATGCCGTCGTGCGGGTTCCCAGGACCACCAAGGAAGGACATTCGCTCTAGCAGGTGTAGACTTCTTTATTTTTCAATAAAGAGAATCTTTTTCTGGTGACTTTTCAGTCGCCCGCGTCGTCTGCCTCTCGCTCTCTCAGGTGCGCTACCCCCGCACCTGATCTCGATTGCGGTGTGGCTGCCGGCTCGCCCCGCCTCGCCGCTCGCCCTCCACACCTCCATCTTGGGCCGGGCTCCGGTGTGCCCTGCCCCGCCATCGGACCGCCAGCCCTGCCTCTCCACAGTCATTAAATAGTAATACAAATCAATCAGATTATTAAAGTGCAAATTTAAAACTTTGTCTTGGATAAAATACTTATGTAAAAAGAAATGTAGTATTGTACATGCAAATAAAAACACAAGAAAAACATTGAAATGACTATATATCAATCAATCAATCAATGTTTATTTATATAGCCCCAAATCACAAATGTCTCAAAGGACTGCACAAATCATTACGACTACAACATCCTCGGAAGAACCCACAAAAGGGCAAGGAAAACTCACACCCAGTGGGCAGGGAGAATTCACATCCAGTGGGACGCCAGTGACAATGCTGACTATGAGAAACCTTGGAGAGGACCTCAGATGTGGGCAACCCCCCCCTCTAGGGGACCGAAAGCAATGGATGTCGAGCGGGTCTAACATGATACTGTGAAAGTTCAATCCATAGTGGCTCCAACACAGCCGCGAGAGTTCAGTTCAAGCGGATCCAAGACAGCAGCGAGAGTCCCGTCCACAGGAGACCATCTCAAGCGGAGGCGGATCAGCAGCGTAGAGATGTCCCCAACCGATACAGGCGAGCGGTCCATCCTGGGTCTCGACTCTGGACAGCCAGTACCTCATCCATGGTCATCGGACCGGACCCCCTCCACAAGGGAGGGGGGGACATAGGAGAAAGAAAAGAAGCGGCAGATCAACTGGTCTAAAAAGGAGGTCTATTTAAAGGCTAGAGTATACAGATGAGTTTTAAGGTGAGACTTAAATGCTTCTACTGAGGTAGCATCTTGAACTGTTACCGGGAGGGCATTCCAGAGTACTGGAGCCCGAACGGAAAACGCTCTATAGCCCGCAGACTTTTTTTGGGCTTTGGGAATCACTAATAAGCCGGAGTCTTTTGAAAGCAGATTTCTTGCCGGGACATATGGTACAATACAATCGGCAAGATAGGCTGGAGCTAGACCGTGTAGTATTTTATACGTAATTAGTAAAACCTTAAAGTCACATCTTAAGTGCACAGGAAGCCAGTGCAGGTGAGCCAGTACAGGCGTAATGTGATCAAACTTTCTTGTTCTTGTCAAAAGTCTAGCAGCCGCATTTTGTACCAACTGTAATCTTTTAATGCTAGACATGGGGAGACCCGAAAATAATACGTTACAGTAATCGAGACGAGACGTAACAAACGCATGGATAATGATCTCGGCGTCTTTAGTGGACAAAATGGAGCGAATTTTAGCGATATTACGGAGATGAAAGAAGGCCGTTTTAGTAACGCTTTTAATGTGTGACTCAAAGGAGAGAGTTGGGTCGAAGACAATACCCAGATTGTTTACCGAGTCACCTTGTTTTATTATTTGGTTGTCAAATGTTAAAGTTGTATTATTAAATAGAGGTCGGTGTCTAGCAGGAGCGATAATCAGCATTTCCGTTTTTTTGGCGTTAAGTTGCAAAAAGTTAGCGGACATCCATTGTTTAATTTCATTAAGACACCCTTCCAACTGACTACAGTCCGGCGTGTTGGTCAGCTTTAGGGGCATGTAGAGTTGGGTGTCATCAGCATAACAGTGAAAGCTAATACCGTATTTGCGTATGACGTCACCCAGCGGTAGCATGTAGATGCTGAAGAGTACAGGGCCAAGGACCGAACCCTGGGGAACTCCACACGTTACCTTAACATAGTCCGAGGTCACACTGTTATGGGAGACGCACTGCATCCTATCAGTAAGATAAGAGTTAAACCAAGACAGGGCTGAGTCTGACATACCAATTCGTGTTTTGATACGCTCTAATAAAATATTATGATCGACGGTATCGAAAGCAGCGCTAAGATCGAGGAGCAGCAACATAGATGACGCATCAGAGTCCATCGTTAGCAATAGATCATTAGTCAATTTTGCGAGGGCTGTCTCAGTCGAGTGATTTGCCCTGAAACCGGATTGAAAGGTTTCACATAGATTGTTAGACGCTAAGTCTTCATTTAGCTGCTCTGCAACAATTTTTTCGAGGATTTTCGAAATAAAGGGAAGGTGAGACACCGGTCGGTAGTTTACCATGAGGTCAGGATCGAGGTTAGGTCTTTTAAGGAGAGGATGAATAACTGCTTTTTTGAATGCTAGGGGAACAGTGCCCGAGGAAAGTGATAAGTTTATAATATTTAGCACTGATGGACCTAGTAATACAAAAAGCTCCTTGATAAGTTTCCCAGGAAGTGGGTCAAGTAAACATGTTGTTTGTTTTATTCCATTTACACGTTGTAACAATTCTTCTTATGTTATTTCATCAAAACGAGAGAAACTATTTTGGATATTTGCAGTATCCGCCGTATATACAGTCGTATCTGTATATACAACCCTCTGTATATAATTTTAGTACCGTATTTTCCGGACTATAAAGCGCACTTAAAATCTGTTTTTTTTCTTTCTCTAAACTCGATAGTGCGCCTTGTGTAAAGAATAAGTTTGGTTGAGCTGACCCACCTCGAAACAATTTTATTTGGTACATGTTGTAATGATAAGTGTGAGCAGTAGATGGCAGTCAAACATAAGTGATTAGTGTAGCATGCATCATTTTATGTGCTAAGTATTATTATGGTGTTTTTATAAGGTAAGACATTATCTAGCGTATTATGCAAAAGCAACTTTTCTTACCTTCTGGTACCTGCTGATGTGTATTTGCAGAAGTCCTGAAAAATTGTGCGCTTTCGCCTTTGTAGTCCGTGGTGAAGCTGCAGTCGGAAGGATCTTATTTTTGTCTACCTTCTTGTTATGTGAAATTCATCCTACACTCTTGCCATTTCTAACATAAAGTAGCGTAAAGTTCTTACTTATAACTGTCAGTAAACTCGCCATGAAAGCGCTGAAAAATACCGTTGTAGTGAGTTTACATTTTTCACCCAAGGAACTTTAGAGTGTTCCGGTCGGACGGTTTTTCACAGGACACCTTGTTGTTTCCAGATGAGGAGATGCTGCTCCGTTATTGATTTAAGTAAAGTCTGAATGTCATTAAAACAGTTAGCTCCATCTTTTGACACTTCTTCCACTCCCATCCTTGCACGCTACACTGCTACAACAAAGATGACGGGGATAAGATGCTGTCAAAGGTGAGCCACGTAAATCAGACCGCCCACAAAATGACTTATCCTGAAGCAACTGTCAGAAAGCGACTTTAAGATGATCTTTAAAACATAATCTATGCAACATTTTTGACCAAAGAACCACCATTAAATGTTATGTAGACCACAAGATTTGTTTTCAATTTAGAAAAAAAATAATAATATCATTCTTTTAATCCTATAATCCGATGTGCCTAACATATGAAAAAGATCAAAAACATACTGTACCATTCATCCGCAGTGCGCCTTATAATCCGGTGCGCCCTATGGTCCGTAAAATATGGTGCATACAATTAAGCAGTACTACAAAAAATACACTCTAACTGAATTAAATAATAAATAATATGAATATGAATGTTTCTTAAATAAACTGTCAATAAAATCCAAGTTCAAATGAAAATACAGTTTCACTATTGTAGTCATAATTTTTGCGCTTAAGAAACTTCTTTATAAGTTTAGCTGCAGACGTATTCTCTCTGTATAGAATAGAATATAACTTCACTGGCATCGCTTCTAAAAATACAACAAAATTAGCTTCCGGTACAACCCGTCCAAGAAGACAAACATAATATACAGTTAGAGGAGTATACAGAACAGGAAGATTGATGGGTCACCACAAGTAAAAAAGCTATGTAAAAAGGTCAACATGGGGGAGAAAGAGGAGAAAAATGATTAACTCCCATTGCAAATGAGAAAAAATAGTCATTACTGCCGCAAGTGGCGGAAAAGTGTGTTACATCTGAGTACTGCTGCGACCCATATGGACCACAGCTGATAACTGGTATTTTTTGGCGGCCCTGCCCTTTTTTTTTCACCACGGACCGGTTTATTGTAGGCAAATAATTTTCAGGGACCGGCTTTCCACATGTGCCAAATAAATACGACAAAAATAAGTGCTTTAAAAATACAACACACTATAACATTGAATTAATGGGAGCCCTGAGCTTGTTTCTTTGCAATGGGATGTCGATGGAAATCCGCCTTAGGCTACAATCTGTCACATTTGTATTTTTGATGTTCATTAATGAGCATTGTATCATGTCACAAAGCTATAACGAATATAACAAATGGAAACTTCCTATGGGGAGTTTTATACAATACAAAAGACAAGCAGGAGTAGCGTGGAGGTAAGATTAAGTCTTTCTAATACTTTAAACGCAGGACAAAAACACAAAACTGAGGATACTAGCAAACGTGGAGCTAAAACAAAAATCCCAAAATGTCACCAAGGGTGAGAAAGGAGGAATAATAGTGTGTACAAAATCACTGCAGCGAGGAAAAAAAACAGCAGAATGTAAATGTTGGCTATAGCAAACATTGACCCAGCAACTACTGCTGGGTGACAGGAAACTATAAAGGGGAGTGATTATCCAAAACAGCTGGTGGGAACATTAATTACAAAACTAAGACAGGTGAGGAGAATCAGTGTCCATGTAAACCAACAGAAAACAGGGAATGACGGTGCACCCAGGAAACAGACTAAAACAGAAAAACCACCAAATATAAATCATGCCATGACCCGGGTAACGGATTATGCCAAGTATGATAAACAAGTGAGGGTGAAGAGTGAGGGAGGAGTGGATCGTGAGATCGACAGGCGGATCGGCGCGGCGTCTTCAGTAATGCAGACGCTGTATCGATCCGTTGTGGTGAAGAAGGAGCCGAGCCGGAAGGCAAAGCTCTCAATTTACCGGTTGATCTACGTTCCCATCCTCACCTATGGTCATGAGCTTTGGGTTACAGTATGACCAAAAGGACAAGATCATGGGTACAAGCGGCCGAAATAAATTTCCTCCGCCGGGTGGCCGGGGCTCTCCCTTAGAGATAGGGTGAGAAGCTCTGCCATCTGGGAGGAGCTCAAAGTAAAGCCGCTGCTACTCCACATTGAGAGGAGCCAGATGAGGTGGTTCGGGCATCTGGTCAGGATGCCACTCGAACGCCTCCCGAGGGAGGTGTTTAGGGCACATCCAAGCGGTAGAAGGCCACGGGGAAGACCCAGGACACGTTGGGAAGACTATGTCTCCCGGCTGGCCTGGGAACGCCTCTAGATCACCCGGGAGGAGCTGGACGAAGTGGCTGGGGAGAGTGAAGTCTGGGCTTCCCTGCTTAGGCTGCTGTCCCCGCAACTTGACCTCGGATAAGCAGAAGAAGATGGATGGATGGATGGATGGTAAACAAGCACAACAAAATAAGTAAAAACATGGTAAAAGAAATACAAAGTCTGACATCATCTCATCCTATTGGCACATCACCTTATCGGCATCTCAAATTTAATTTCCTGGCTCCAAAGCAACTTAAGGCAGTCATTAAGGTGAACATTTCTAACTCAAACCAATCACACGAAATGCAAGGCAGCCAGTCGATGACCTGTTCTTGGCTCATCAAGAACAGGTGCTGCCATCTTTCCGTTTAATCGCCCCAAAAAATGACCTTCTGCAGTTTAACCGCCTGCTTTGGGAAGGAGGAGGCCATCGCTGGACAAAATAACACACATTTTGGTCTATAATTTCCACAACACACATCCCTTTGAGTCCTAATGAAGTAAGAGCAGAAAATGATGGGAGTGCATCCAAGTCGCCTCGAATGTACTCTAATTGTCGGGTTGGCAGCAAGGCCACCATGCCAAATGTGCTGTGCAAACAATCACTCACTAGAAGCCACGTTACTTGCCCGCAAATGTTTATCATCCGGGCGGTGAAACATACTGAGTGAGTGAAGGCAGCGCCGCTACATTAAATGCCAGCAAAAGAGGTTTCTGTGTGTGCAGGAGAAAAATACTGTAGATGAAAAGATGACGAGGAGGAGAAGAGGGCACTATATTGATCTGTTGTCTGTTAGTCCGTTCAAGTGATGCTGTGGACAAGGAGAAATGCTCTATGCGGTTGTTTCGGTTCAGAAGCACACCAGAATAGTTCCACTATTGATTTGCCATCTTTTTATGTATCTCAGGTAATAATATCATCGTGACGGACTTCCTGCCGTCCTGGTGTGGGTTGTGGTGCCATCCAATACATGACGCATCGTAGCAGGTTTGACTTGACTTTATTTCCATACACATCATTAAGTCTTCTTGCCTTTTTGTCGCGGCACTTTGCAGTGCGCGGGCGTTTCCTGCTTCTGGTCGGGGTGCACCTTGCGGTGCCTGGGGTTTGCGTCTGTTGCGGGGACTCATTGTCTCTCAGGTCTCCTTCGTCGTTGCTCGTGGTCGGTCTTCTCCGGTGGGTTCCTTTTCCTACTTCCCCCTGAATGTTCCTCCTTCCCCCTGTTTATGCTGCAGCAGCAGATGATGTGATTGAGCGCAGCTGTGTGGTGTACGCACCTTGCGCTGATTGCTGCTGTCTTGGAGCTCTGCGTGCGTCACGCCTCTCCTCTCTGCCGCATGCCCCGCCTCCTGGCCTCCATCTTTGTCAGGACAATCATGTTACTCAGCCTGCTGTCCGCCCGTCGGCTGCGTCTCTCCACAATCATATCACCGGTACTTAGTCTACACTTATTTACTTGGTGTTGTTTGCATTGTGTGTGCTCAAAGCCGTCCTTGGCAACTCTTTTTTATGACCAATATTTGGGTAAATACAAAACACAATATCCATGTAACAGTACTCCTTCATTATAATAATAATACATTTTTATTTTTGGAGCTACATGGACGTAATATTGTACAAATCCCGTTTCCATATGAGTTGGGAAATTGTGTTAGATGTAAATATAAACGGAATACAATGATTTGCAAATCATTTTCAACCCATATTCAGTTGAATATAATACAAAGACAACGTATTTGATGTTCAAACTGATTCATTTTTTTTTTTTTTGCAAATAATCATTAACTTTAGAATTTGATGCCAGCAACATGTGACAAAGTAGTTGGGAAAGGTGTCAATAAATACTGACAAAGTTGAGGGATGCTCATCAAACACTTATTTGGAACATCCCGCAGGTGTGCAGGCTAATTGGGAACAAGTGGGTGCCATGATTGGGTATAAAAACAGCTTCCAAAAAATGTCTCAGTCTTTCACAAGAAAGGATGGGGCGAGGTACACCCCTTTGTCCACAACTACGTGAGCAAATAGTCAAACAGTTTAAGAACAACGTGTCTCAATGTGCAATTGCAAGAAATTTAGGGATTTCAACATCTTCGGTCCATATTATCGTCAAAAGGTTCAGAGAATCTGGAGAAATCACTCCACCTAAGCGGCATGGCTGGAAACCAACAACTGAGAGACAGCTGATGGTGACCTTCTACCGCTCGGCTGTCGAGAGCCTGCTGACGTACTGCATAACAGTGTGGTACGCCAGCTGCACTGAAGCAGACAAACAGGCGATTCAGAGGGTCATAAAGTCCGCACAAAAACTCCTCGCCTGTCCCCTGCCCTTCCTGAAGGATTTACACAACTCCCGTTGCCTCAACAGAGCAAAAAACATTACCAAGGACAGCACACACCCGGCTGCCACCTGTTCGACTTGCTACCATCAGGCAGGCGCTACAGGTGCATTACAGCCAGAACAAACAGGCTCAGAGACAGCTTCTTCCTCAGAGCTGTCACCATGTTGAACTCTAACTTATAATAATAATGAATGAATGAATGAATGAATGGGTTTATTTTGAGCCATGCAAACAAAACAAGAGAAATATACAGATACATTATTTTTTACACCTACATTGAAAACATTACATGTGCCTAATCTTTTGTAGATGTCAAGATTGGCTCAAAAGGGAGTGGGAAGAAGTAAACGTATTATGTCCCACCCCTATACATATACAATATATATATATATACAATATATAATACAATAATATATATAAAATAATTCAATTCAGTGGTTGCTGCTATATATTGTCTATATAAAATACATTTAAATTCACACACACTTACATATATACATATGTACACACACATATATACAATTTATATATATATATATATATAAATATATATATATATATATATACACATGTATACACATACACACACAAGCACATACATACACACATGCATATACCCAAAATACACACATATCCATCACACACACACACACACACACACACCTATATAAATACAATATATATAATAGTATATATAATATACACTTTTGTCTAAACATTATTAACAGTTTATGGTGCCTATGAGAACAAGCTTTCATTTTGACTGTGATATTAGTGGTTAATAGTGGATCTGTGGCTGTGGAGCTACTGCCCCTGATCAACAGGACCTGAGGACCACGCTTGGTATGTGTCCTATGCTGTGCATTAAAAGAGACGAGGGGAGCCCCCTGCCAGAGGAGTTATCCACGAACATAAGATCCCCCACTCGCCTGCCCTGTACTCCAGATAGTGTACTTATTATTTGTCCTATGCTGCGCATTAAAAGAGACGAGGGGAGCCCCCTGCCAGAGGAGCTATCCACGAACATAAGATCCCCCACTCGCCTGCCCTGTACTCCAGATAGTGTACCCAAATCCCTTTTCTTAGTTTCCATCGGCACCAATTCTTTAGTCAGAATTCATATTTGTTTTTACATTTGCAGAAAATTAGTATTACTCAAAATTGCATATAGGATTGTTTGTGTACACACACACACACACACACACATGCGCGCACACACACGCAAACACACACACACACAATTCAATGTATTCCTCTCATTGATACTAATTCATATAGTTTAACTAGTTGGGTGATGTCATAGAAGTAATAATAATAATGATAATATCAACAATGACTAAACAATAATAATATCGATAATGATAACAATAATAACAATATGAACAATAGCAATAGCAATGACAATAAATGATGACAATAATACATATAAAATAATGAAGATGATGATGATAATAACAAAAATAATAATAATGATAACAATAATCATTATTAGCCAGTGATGGAGTTTAACACTTAGGCATCCATGTTCACATTCATATACATTGCCCATACCATTTTTTTGTATCTTGTTTTGAACTGATGGATATTTGAACATTGCTTGAGCCCCACATCCAATCCGTTTCAAAGTTTCACTCCACGCACAGACACACACAAACTTTTCCAGGTAGTTCTTACTGTTGGAATAGTAAAGATACTACACCCCCTTAGATTATGAACTCCTTCTCTGTGTTTGAAATGTATTTGAATATTGGCAGGTAGAACCTTTTTGTTTGCTTTAAATAATAATTGAGCTGTATTAAAATCAACTAGATCAGGCAGTTTTAATAATTTAGATTGTAAAAATAAAATATTTGTGTGGTCACAATATCCCACCTTGTGTAGAATTCTTATTGCATGTTTTTGGAGTGTAACCAGGGGATGTAGTGAAGTTTTGTAGTTGTTGCCCCAGATTTCTATGCAGTAATTTAGATATGGTAAGACCAATGAACAATATAATAAATGCAGAGCTGTGTAATTTAAGAAGAATTTGGATTTATTGATAATAGAGATGGTTTTGGAGATTTTGCTTTGTATATGTCTTATGTGTGGTTTCCAGCTTAATTTATTATCAATAGTGACTCCTAAGAATTTAATTTCTGACACCGTTTCTAGAATCACGCCATCTATATTTATTGCTGGTCCTTGATTGGAATAGCCGAATAACATAACTTTTGTTTTCTTTAAATTAAGGGATAATTTGTTTATATCTAACCATGTTTTTAATTTTGCAAGTTCAATATTTAGGGTGGATACAAAATGTGTATAATTATCGTTACAATAGAAAATATTAGTGTCGTCTGCGAATATGACTAATTTTAATACATTTGATACTTTAAATATGTCATTAATATATAAGTTAAATAACTTGGGACCAAGAACGGATCCCTGTGGAACCCCACAAGCAATGTCCAAATGCCCAGATATAAACTCGCCCATCTTCACAAACTGCTGTCTTTGTGTTAAATAGCTCCTTATCCAAGTCAAAGCTACTCCCCTTATTCCATATCTGTATAATTGTTTCAGTAATATTTGATGATTAATAATAATTCACCCCTATATAATATCATGACCTAATAACCTACTGTGCAATACTACCCTTCGAGTGCAATACGTCCGACACTGATTGTTATTTATTACTTCGGTACTGTTGTCTTGTTCTGTATATTGTACAGTATTTTGTATTACTATAGTGTTTTGTATATTGTACAGGAATACTTACATAACGAATGCGCATATTGCCCCTCCCCTTAAAAGGGGACAGGCAACATGCAACATAACAATTACCCAGAATGCAATGCATCCATGACTCCTACTGCTTATATTATACACCGTGTGTCGGTTGAGGTGGGTGGGGTTTGGTGCTAGTGGGGTGTATAATATAAGCAGTAGGAGTCATGGATGCATTGCATTCTGGGTAATTCTAATGTTGCGTTTATAATGTGTTACAGAGCCGATGTTCTCCAGAAATGTATTTGTCATTCTTGTTTGGTGTGGGTTCAAAGTATGACACATATTAGTAAGAGAGTTAAACGTGTTTATAGCACAACCTTCAGTTTATCCGGTGTGGCTGATTAAGAAGACCCCTGGTTTACACAATAGTACAAGTAAAAACAACTCCTTATGCTGTATAATTTCATTAAGCATTTCAAAAGAGTTTTGCGGCTCCCGTTGTCGTTGTGAAATGGGTCAAAATAGCTCTTTGAGTGGTAAAGGATGCCAACCTTGCTGCCTCCGCCATTTTGAAAATGACGACAGGGGAAATGTCATTTGTAACGTCACAAATTTGACC
The DNA here is from genome assembly GCF_033978795.1 of Nerophis ophidion. Classification (NCBI taxonomy): domain Eukaryota; kingdom Metazoa; phylum Chordata; class Actinopteri; order Syngnathiformes; family Syngnathidae; genus Nerophis; species Nerophis ophidion. The sequence continues at coordinate 35,753,581 of NC_084615.1, read as the reverse complement.
CAGCGGTAATAGTTAGCATGCGCTAATAATTTTGGGAAGCAAGTTTGACCCGGCAGTAGTTCAAGGCAGGCGCATATTACATGCGCCTGCTCACCGAAAACTGCTGGTTGACATGTGGTCGGGATCCACGTTCGCTTGACCGCTCTGATCCATAGTAAAGCTTCGCCTTTGGGAATTTTAAAAAAGGAAACACCGTGTGTTTGTGTGGCTAAAGGCTAAAGCTTCCCACCTCCATCTTTCTACTTTGACTTCTCCATTATTAATTGAACAAATTGCAAAAGATTCAGCAACACAGATGTCCAGAATACTGTTTAATTATGCGATTAAAGCAGACTACTTTTAGCTTGGATCGGGCTGGAAAATAATGTCTGCTACAACCTGAGATGTCAAACGCACGCGTCATCATACGAGTCATCATTCCGCGACGTTTATAACACGACACTTCGCGGGAAATTTAAAAATTGCAATTTAGTAAACTAAAAAGGCCGTATTGGCATGTGTTGGAATGTTAATATTTCAACATTGATTTATAAACTATCAGACTGCGTGGTCGGTAGTAGTGGGTTTCAGTAGGCCTTTAAAGTCCCCCATTATAATTATATTATCGGCGTGCGTCACTAGATCAGCAACGAACTCTGAGAATTCACTGATAAAGTCCAAAAAGGGCCCTGGGGGGCGGTAGATAACAGCCAGGTATAGAGGCAGCGGTGTGACATACCTCATAGTAAGCACCTCTAACAATTTATATTTATTATTTAGGTTAGGACTAAGGTTAACATTTTCGTTGTATATTAGTGCGACTCCCGACCCCTTTTAAGGGGACGGGCAATATGCGCATTCGTATAGTTAGGAGGAGATGCCTCATTTATCGCAAAAAAGTTATCTGGTTTAAGCCAGGTTTTGCTGAGGCCGATGACGTTAAGATTGTTGTCTCTAATGACTTCATTAACTAATAACGTATTGGGAGACAATGATCTTATGTTTAAAAAGCCAATAATATAGGTAGTGGGCTGTTTTAATGAGTTTTTGATCAAATTATTCATAGTAGCAATATTAACAATGTTGCGTTTATTATGCGTAGTGCACTTGAAATAATTACAACTATATCTAGGAATTGATATGACGGGAATTTTCAGATTGTTTGCTTGGTGCTGCGATAAACTGGACGCATCATAATTTGCCACCTCAGTAGAACGCATGTCCAACTCTGACACAGTCATAGCAGAAAAAACATTATGTGAGTTGTGTATTTTTCTAAGAAAAATGCTCTGTGTGCAGGGATTATCCAACCTGGCGCTGGCTAGTTCTAATTTAACTGACTAATCACCCAGACTAGCAATCTCTGTAATTGCCAGTGATCGGGGTTGCTCTAGTGCAGTTAGTCAAGTGTGACTCAAAGAGAAATCTATGTACCTAGACAAAAGATAGCGCCTTCCTGGTTATGGCGAAGGCCGTCTCTAATCAGCAAGCCAGGTTTGCCCCAGAAAGAGGGCCAATTATCAATACACGTTAGTCCCTGTTGTCTACAGAGGCTAGCCGGCCACTTATTAAGTCAGACCAATCTGCTATACCGCTCATCATTGCCTCTCGCAGGCAGGGGGCCAGAGACAATTACTCGATGCCTGGACATCTTTCTAGCGATATCACAAGTCCTGGCTATGTTACTCTTTGTAATCTCTCACTGTCTCATCCTAGCGTCACTGGAGCCAACGTGTATAACTATGTTCGCATGACTAGTGGTGCGATTAGCCTGTCGTACGTGTTTACTAGGCCTGTTGTGAGTTAGCTCCCTAAGATTAGCTGCAATGTCAGGTGCTCCGGCCCCGGGAATACACTTTATTGTGGCTGGTTTGCTAAGCTTTATGTTTTGGGTGATGGAGTCCCTTATGAATAAAGTGTGGTGCTCGGTGGACTGGGGTGTAGGAATAGCTAAGGGGCTAAATCTGTTATGCGTCTCAACCGGTACACCGTAGCTTGTAGGCCACTTAGGGCTGCTACAGGCTAGGCTAGTTAGCTCGCTAGAGCTAACGCTAGCAGATGTGTCCGCAACATCTAAAGTTACGAAATTACACTGCTCTAACTGGCGGACACGGCTCTCTAGCAGAGCCAACCTATCCATGAGTAAGGTGCACGAAGCGCAGGAAGCCATACTCACAGTACTTTCTTTTGCCGAGTGGAGTGTCAGCTGTCTTCGGAAAAGTGGTGGTCACGGTGGCGGGGAGTAGCTTCCTTCAGACCGGCGCTGCCTTTTTCCGCGCTAGCTTCGTTAGCTTAGCAGCTATCCAGCTGAAGGTGGAGTGCTGAGACAGAGATGGGGTGATTTGCAAGTTAAATGGAACTACTAAATATGTTTGAGAAGTTGTAAAGATATAGCAATCATAAATTGTCTTCTTGTCCGCGATTGCATTAGGAAGACCGAACTGTCCCTGCAAAGCTGAAGAAAGCCCGGGTAGTGTGAGCTCTCCAGTGCACCACAAGGTTTGAGGTCCAAACACGCTCAGGCACACAACTTTTTCTCATGCTATCGTGCTTCACTGCTTTGCTGTCAGTGTTGGTTTTGGTCTTTGTGCAAACCAATTTTCTTCCTGTTCCGCTTCTGTTGCCTCGACAGAATAATCAATTTCTCCTCATCGCACATCTCCATCACTTGTGTTATTAAATAACCAGATCAAGGTGGGTGTGCAGGCGCCTCACGAAGGGCACGGCCTATTGATCCCATCGCCTGACATGGGGAGAACAAACAAGGCCAAGCAAGGATGAGCTCCAACAACGAGACCGGGGGACGCGAGTCGGAAATCAGCTGAGGGTTTTGTAAACCGAGCGAGACAAAACATATCGCCGGGAAACTAACGAGATGTCCGTTTGTGTGCTAGCTTGGAAAAGTGTGTGCCAGGCCTGTCACTGACAATTTAGTTATGTTTTGTTTTTTCTTCTGTGTTCGTTTTATTTCCTGTCAGGTTCCTTTTCATGCACATCTCTCTGAGAGCACTGCAAAAACTGAAATCTAAGTAAGATGAAATATCTCAAATAAGGGTCTATATTTGCTTATTTTCTGTCTGATAAGATAATTCTTCTCACTAAGCAGACTTTATGTTAGAGTGTTGTACTTGTTTTACGGGTTTTGGCCCTAAATGATCTCAGTAAGATATTAGTTTGTTACTGAGATTTGATTACCTATATTGAGTAAAGCATGCTTGGAACTATAATATCAACTGTTGCACAAATATAAAACTACTTTTTTAATGTAATAATTTCTTACTTCAAGCATGAAAAAAAAATCATGATGTATGCGTATCATTATGTCAAGATAATGGCACTAGCATTTACTTAATTTAAGAATATTTTTCAACATATTGAGCAAAAATGTCTCTTTTTTTTTCTACCAAGAAAAGTGCACTTGTTATTAGTGAGGATATAATTCTTTTAATGTATTTTTGGGTTCATTGAGGTTAGCTAATATTAATTATTTTTGAAAGTCTTAACAAGTCACATTTTTTTGTTCTATTGGCAGATAATTTTGCGTAGTTCAAGTAAAATACCCCTCGTTTTTGTATTTTTTTTCTTTCTCGTTTTTGAACACTGACTTTTTGCAGTGCACATGTTTCCCTCACCTGTCCCTGATTGGCAGTCTGGCACACCTTGTGGAAATTGCCAAGCAGGCTACTATATACACCTGCCTCACCCTCAAGTCAGTGCTGGAGTATTGGTTGCTGTTTCCTGTATGCTGATAGCTGTTCGCCGTTTCCTGTTTGCTGGTTAATGACAGCTATTTGCAGTTTGCGGTCTCCTACACTGCAGAGAGTCAGTGTTCAAAAACAAGAAAAAACATATACAAAAAATTAGGGGTATTTTACTTGAACTAAGCAAAACGATCTGCCAATAGAATAAGAAAATTTGACTTGTCAAGACTTTCCAAAACAAGGAAAGATAGCTAACCTCAATGAACCCAACAATACCTTAAAATAAGTATATATTCACTAATAATAAGTGACTGGAAGGAGGGGTTAATTGTCACAGTTCCCAAGAAAAGAAAACCTCAGCGAATGTAAAAACTGGAGAGGCATCACAATCCTCTCAGTCCCCAGCAAAATTCTCTGATGAATCATCCTGGACAGAATACAAAAACCACTAGATGAGATTTTCAGGGAGGAAAAAGCAGTTTTCCGCACTGCAAAATGTCGGTGTTCAAAAACAAGAAAAACAAATCAATCAATGTTTATTTATACAGCTCTAAATCACAAGTGCCTCAAAGGGCTGCACAAACCACAACGACATCCTCGGAAGGGCCCACATAAGGGCAAGGAAAAACTCACCCCAGTGGGACGTCGACCATGAAGACTATGAGAAATCTTGGAGAGGACCACATATGTAGGCAGCCCCCCTCCCCCCACCCCCCTCTAGGGGACCAAAAGCAATGGAGGTCGAGCGGATCTAACATGATATTGTGAAAGTCCAATCCATAGTGGATCTAACGTAACCGTGAGAATCAAGTCCAAAGTGGATCCAATATAATAGCGAGAGTCCCATCCAAAGTGGAGCCAGCAGGAAACCATCCCTAGCGGAGGCGGATCAGCAGTGCAGAGATGTCCCCAACCGATACACAGGCGAACGGTCCATTTTGGGTCCCGACTCAGGACGAGCGGTCCATCCTGGGTCCCGATTTTGGACAGCTGGTACTTCATCCATGGCCACCGGACTGGACCCCCTCCACGAGGGAGTGGGGGACATAGGAGAAAAAGAAAATAAATGGCAGATCAACTGGTCTAAAAAGGGGGTCTATTTAAAGGCTAATAAGTTTTAAGATGAGACTTAAATGACAGACTTAAATGACTTAAAATAAGTTTTAAGATGAGACTTAAATGATTCTACTGAGGCAGCATCTCGAACTGTTACCGGGAGGGCATTCCAGAGTAATGGAGCCCAAACGGAAAACGCTCTATAGCCCGCAGACTTTTTTGGGGCTCTGGGAATCACTAATAAGCCGGAGTCCTTTGAATGCAGGTTTCTTGCCGGTGTCAAGCGAAATAAGTGCCCAGCGGAAAAAGTGCTCAGGGGGGGTGTGCGCATGCGCGCACCTGCGCAGTCCAGTGCGCTGGGCAGTTTTTTGGCAGGGCGGCGTCATTGACAAACCATCGTGTGTGTAGCGAGAGAGAGACCATCCTAGTAGTGATTTAGCGAGACTCTGGTTAGGGTTAGGGTTTCTCCATATTTAATAGCCTAAGACAATATATATCACAGTAATTTTGGTATGATACGGTTTTTCTCCTCGTATGCACTCTCACTGACGCCACATCGGCAATTATTTGGCAAGCCTATGCCCCGACACGCTTGGGCACTTATTTCACAGCGAGCACTTATTTCGCTTGACACTGGGACATATGGTACAATACAATCGGCAAAATAGGCCGGAGCTAGACCGTGTAGTATTTAAATGTATGTAAATACAAAAATTTGTCGTATTTTATTTGAACAAAACAAAAATATCTGCCAATAGAACAAGAAAATTTGGCTTGTCAAGACTTTCCAAAACAAGCAAAATTAGCTAACCTCAACGAACCCAAAAAATACCTTAAAATAAGAATATTCTCACTAATAACAAGTGCACTTATCTTGGTAGAAATAAAAATGAGACCACTTTGCTCAATATGAGGAAAAATATTCTTAAATTAAGTAAATGCTAGTGCCATTATCTTGACATAATGTCCGGCATTACATTTCTTGAAACCAGCAAACTTATACTAAAACTAATGTATTGTTCTTAATGGAAAGGCAACAAGGCAACCGCTTGTTATTCTCGGGGTCTCCAAGCCGCTCAAGCAGATCATGTAGTCTAAAAATGCATTTTTTCATCGACAACATGACATCATCGCGCCAAATGCATGCTCTTTCAGTCAATTAATGTGCATGTACACAGCCTGGTCCCCGGCCAAATTTTTTTGGTATTCTAATTTTGAATAATTTATCTGAATGTGAATGAACTATTTCTGTTCAAAATAGTTTGAAATGTCACATGTTAAATGTTTAAATTTTACCTGTCAGTTTACTGTACTATGTGAGTATGTATTTTCTATTGTTTCATTGAAAATAAAACAGCAAACTCCATTTGGCTGTCATGTGTTTTAATTATAAGACACAATTGTGTCAAAATCATGATTTTTTTTTTCATGCTTGAAATAAGAAATTATTACTTTGAAAAAGTAATTTTACACTTGTGAGTGTTGATGACACAGCTTTGCAACAGTTGATATTCTAGTTTCAAGCATGTTTTACTCAATATAGGTCATAAAATCTCAGAAACAAGCTGTAATATCTTACTGAGATCATTTAGGACCAAAACACTTAAAACAAGTAAAACACTCTGTGACAGGTCTCCAGCCGTCATCGTGCGGGTTACATGGACCATTGATGCAAGACGCATTGTAGCAGGTTTGACTCTCATTTATTATTTCAACAAACATGTTGTTGTTCCAGTCGGTTGCGCCAATTTCTAGCACGACCTCTGTTCCTGCTCGTCTCGGCGCACCTTTCGGTGGCCGGTGGCTGCGTCTTCTGCGGGGGCTCATCTTTGTCCTGGTCGCTCCCGTCGTCTTCGTCGTCTTTGTTGTCCGTCGTTTCCTCTCCTACTTCTGCCACGATTGCTCCTCCTTCTCCCCTTTTATGCTGCAGCAGAAGATGCAGAGATTGAGAGCAGGTGTGTCGTTTACGCACCTGACTTTGATGGCAGCAGTGTCGCTCCAGGCGTGCCCCGCCTTTCCTCTCCACCTAATGACCGCCATCTTGGGCAGAACCGCTGTTTGTCCTGTCCTGCTGTCGGCTCGTTGGCTCCGTCTCTCCACACACTCTAACACAAAATCTGCTTAGTGAGAAGAATTATCTTATTAGACAGAAAATAAGCAAATATCACCCTTATTCAGTTTTTGCAGTGAAGCTCCTTGTTTCTTGGATTCCTGTTAGTTGTATCCTGTTAGCTGTTTCCAGTTTGCCTGTTTCCTGGTTCCTGATTTCTGTTTTACTGCATTTTCTTTTGGACATTAAATCCTGTTTTCCTGCACCAAGCCTGCCATCTCTGCATCTTGGGGTTCGTCACCACCTTTACCTGACAGTTTGTTTGCAATTCCAAAGGACGAAGACGACCACAGGCAGCGTGCAGGTAAGATGAATCTTTATTCCAAGATCATGGCAACGTGACCAGGGCATGTGTCGCTAAATAGTACTCAAAACGTGTAGTCAATTCACCACTCGAAACATAACATAAAACAACAATATAGCTTATTTTAACCTGCTCAGTGGCCTTGAGGTTATAGTGTGCGCCCTGAGATCGGTAGGTCGTGATTTCAAACCCCAGCCGAGTCATACGAAAGACTATAAAAATGGGACCCATTACGTCCCTTTACTCAGCATAAAGGGTTGGAATTGGGGGTTGAATAACCAAATGATTCCCGAACGCGGTCCACCTCTGCTGCTCACTGCTCCCCTCACCCTCCAGGGCGTGGAACAAGGAGATGGGTCAAATGCAGAGGGTAATTTCACCACACCCAGTGTGGTAATTTAATTTTAATAGGGTATTGCCAACATGACAGTCGCATAATACAAACAATGGACCAAACCTTTTCAATCCGGCCCGCCGGACATTCCAATTTTTTTAGATCTATAAGATGGAAACTGTAGCTACCATTATGATGTGCAGTGATGTTTTCAAATTACCGCAAGTTTTAAACTATACAAAGTATTTCAATGGTTGGAATATGCGTTTTTGCATGATATACCAGTTACTATTGTAATCTAGTAAGTTACTATGGTCATCTAAGCCACAGCAGCTCAGACGAGGCACCAAGCAGTTTGAGTGGGGAGCGTTTCTATAGAGGGTTTGCAGAGCGACCAGCCTGAAATGCCGGCGTCAGAGACAGATGCGGAAGGAGATTTTTACAACAAAGTTCTAAAGCTTAGTGATATGTCCGATTGTAGGTGTTTTTTTTTTACTCTTTGACTCCATAATTTGCTGTGTTGTTGCATTTTTGGTGTGTTTCGCTTGATTGTAAAACATGTCGATGGAGAGGGGGTGTGACGTCCATCTGTGGTCAATATTCAGTGTTTTATCATTCGGAGTTAATATTGTAAATCTCACATTCTTTATTGTCATGTACATTCTGGGCGTCTCACTGAGTAAAAAAATGTTGAATTCCATTCCATTTAAGGCGGTCTGTCATAACGTTTTTAGCATTCAATCAGACATTAATGTGAGGTTTTGTATTAGTGTTCCTAAAAATAGATATACCCCCCCCCCCCGGAGTGAAAACAATTGCCAGGCCTGCCTTGCAGCATGGTGAGACAAGTATAAATAAGGGACATGATTAGCCTTACACCAGGTGAAAACACTATCATAAAGTGAGAACAGGTGTGTAGCTGTCGCTCCTAGCAACAGAAAATCAACTTAGAAGCCGCAGGATATGATTTGCTGCAACGGGTCATACCACATTCATTAAACGTGGAATATCACATAGCAATGTTGGTATTGTTCCAATAGCATCATACCTTTCACTCATTTTAAAATATGTTTCAGAGGTGGGCCCTGCGATGAGGTGGCGACTTGTCCAGGGTGTACTCCGCCTTCCGCCCGATTGTAGCTGAGATAGGCACCAGCGCCCCCCGCGACCTCAAAAGGGAATAAGCAGTAGAAAATGGACGGTTTCAGAGGTGTTTTGTTCAAAATCTAACCTTGCTGCAACTTTAGTGAATGGACCAAATAGTAATTCACCTTATTTGGTGCTATAAGATCAAATTGATGCCAAACTATGGATTTTTATTTTTCTTACTTTGTGTTAGTTCCATTTAGTTCAATGATGAAGATACATATATGCCTGTATCTGACTTTTTCAGTACAAGCTGTCATTTTTGAGCCTGAAAGAATAGCTTCCTGATAACACAGTTAAATAATACAGCAGCCGTGTGGGGGACACACACATCGAGGCTGCGAGAGAGACAGTATCGCTCCTTGTGTTTAATACGGCATCGATTCCTTCAGTATCGTATCGTTTGTGTGCTACACAGGACGGTAGCACACACAATGTTGGCAACACTACCATAGCTATGTGAGCTACACTGCTAACATTACATTATGCTGGATTTAAATAATCTCTGGAAAAAAACTAAATTAATCAAACTGACAGTGGGCAGAGCTCCAGATTTTCCTTTAAAGGCCTACTGAAACCTACTACTACCCACCACGCAGTCTGATAGTTTATATATCAATTATGAAATATTAACACTGCAACACATGCATATACGGCCTTTTTAGTTTACTAAATTACAGTTTTAAATTTCCCGGGACTTTTTTCTTGAAAACGTCGCGTAATGATGACGTGTACGCGTGACGTCACAGGCTGTTATGAATATGAGCGCTGCACACACACACAGCTAAAAGTCGTCTGCTTTAGCGGCATAATTACACAGTATTTTGGAGATCTGTACTGCTGAATCTTTTGCAATTTGTTCAATTAATATTGGAGAAGTCAAAGTAGAAAGACGGAGTTGGGAAGATTTAGCCTTAAGCCACACAAACACACGGTGAGTCCTTGTTTAAAATTCCCGGAGGTGAAACTTTAGTATGGATCACAGCGGACATGGATCCCGACTACATGTCAACCAGCAGGTTTCGGTGAGAAAATTGTGGTTAAAAAGTCGCCACTTACCGGATATCAGCTGAGCTTCTGCCTCCCGTACAGCTGCCGTCGACTTCCCCGAGACACTGCGCGTCAACACCCGGCCGTGGACGTACACTTCCGACTATCAGGTACTGTTAAACTCACTAAAACACTAGCAACACAATAGAAAGATAAGGGATTTCCCAGAATTATCCTAGTAAATGTGTTTAAAAACATATGAATCCGTCACAATGCAACGCGATTGCTATCGCGTTTTTTTTTTTTTTGTTCTAGTCCGTCACTATCAATATCCTCAAACACAAATCTTTCATCCTCGCTCAAATTAATAGAAAAATTGTCGTTTTCTCGGTCTGAATAGCTGTTTTTTTTGGAGGCTCCCATTAAAATCAATGTGAATATGTGAGGAGCCAACAACATGTGACGTTATCGTCTGCGACTTCTGGTAGAGGCAGGGCTTTTCTCCAGTTGCGAACTTTATCGTGGATGTTCTCTACTAAACCCTTTCAGCAAAAATATGGCAATATCGCGAAATGATCAAGTATGACAAATACAATGGACCTGCTATCCCCATTTAAATAAGAAAATCTCATTTCAGTAGGCCTTTAAGATGCGTAGCGAAGCCTGAGGAAGGAGTTGTTTTCATTGTGAACTTCAAGCAGCTCTTTGGAGCAAACAAGTGAAGTAGATGATACATTTTTCTCATGTTTGATACTCGGGGGACACATATTACTGTGAGAAATCATTAAAAAGTGACTTTTGGACATTATAACTGAGGACCTTCCAAGGAAGCATAAGGTTACTGGATGTGTTTTAGTGCATATTCCTGTTTATCCCTTTCAACTCCACCAAAAGCGTTCTTTATTCTCCCCCATCTTTGTTTAAAATAGGTGCAACACATATTAATGAACCTCTATAGTATATGATAGTATATATGTCAGGTGTAGCCAAAGGCTAATTGCAGGAAGGAGTCCCCAAACAGGCTATTGTATTCATACAATCAAATGACAAAAAAACATTACTAATAAAACACTCATTACCATTCCGGTAATTAAGATGAGAACACCACATTTTCCAGTTTCTCTTTTCAACATGTTCGAAAAGGAGTAGGAAGAAGCAGAATACAAATGCTATGAAACAAAAATTAGAAATGTATCCTCTATTAATGTCAAGTGCTGTTTTGCCTTGCACACAGCCTGAGTAAAGTGTCATGACGTATGCCCGAATAAAATATTAGGATGTTTAAATTATGTCTAAATTGGGTTAAATAAATGCTCATATTATGACATTATTTAGATGAAATGTTTATGGAAGTAGAATTGTCTCACATCAACTTATATATATCAATATGATATTAATACATATGCATATATCAATAAATATACAAATACAAATGTGATGTACAAATAAATAATGTGTATAAATAAACGCGTATTTGTAAATATATTTTTGAGATTTGAATATATATATGCTTGATTTTGTATTTGTATTTGTTTTGAATTTGCATATTTGGATTGCTTTTTTGCTCTTGTGTCAATGAGACATTCCTCCCACAAACCAGATGCACCAATAAATGTCACCGAGTTTGGTTGTGGAGTTTCACACTCCACTGAAAAACCAGCAGAGGGCTCTGCAGCCAGAGCGGTCTGGGTCACAGACATGGTCAGACACTAGCGAGCCAATCAGAGGCACACTAGGGAGGGTCATATAGTGTATTAAATGGATGGGTAAGTAATAACTACAATTAATAATTGTTTCAGGTTTTTTGTAGTAGTGCTATTTATACAAATAATTTATTTATTTGTATATCACATTTGTATTTGTATTTATTAATATATGCATACGTATTTATATCATATTGACATATATAAGTTGAGGTGAGACGATTCTACTTCCATACATTTTATCATATTGTGTTTATTAATTAATGTGATCACAAAACAATTTACTTGTGAACCGGGCCTTTAATTTACATGTTGAAGAAGTAAAGCTGGAGGATTTCCTTACTGCGGGTGGTAAACTGTACCACACCAAGCATTTCTTGTGAGAAAAAACAGTTTGACCAAAATAAGTTTTTTTCCCGCCCTCACCTCACCTGGTAATGGTCCTTGTGGTACAAGAGCCGAATGTTCCAGTTGTTCTGTATTTAATGTACCGTATTTTTCGGACTAAAAGTTGCAGTTTTTTTCATAGTTTAGGGTGCAACTTATGCTCCCGAACGACTCATGTGTGAAATTATTAACACATTACCGTAAAATATCAAATAATATTATTTATCTCATTCGCGGAAGAGGCGAAGAAAATGTCAGCAGTCGTCACACACACGTCAGCAATCGTCACACACACGTCAACCAATAAGAATTTGGCGGGGGAGGGTCATGGTTGAAGTGCATTGTGAGTCATGGAATGCTAACTGCTATATGCTATATGATTCAAGATTCAAGATTGTTTATTGTCATATGCACAGTTAAACAGACAGTTTGCCGTACAATAAAAATATTACTTTGCTAGTCCACCCTTCAACAAGTCACACAGCACTTATCTAAAAATAAAAAATAAAAATAAAAATGTATATACAAGGCACAGTAAGTAACATAACAGTATTGCACATTCTGATTGACAGTCAACAGTATAAATATGGAGGTGACCTTGGGTCACAGCAGCAGTTAAAGTGTCTTTAGTGATCAAAGGTGAAAAGTCTCTACAGTGATGGTTCACAGATCGGGGGTGGTCAAGGTAGCTGTCTTTTGTTCAAAAAGACAAAGTAAAAATGAGGGTGGGGAGCTAGCATTCACAAGCCTGATGGCCTGTGGGTAGAAACTGTCAGTCTCGTAGTCCTGGATTTCAGGCTCCTGTATCGTCTGCCTGATGGTAGGAGGCTGAAGAGACTGTGCTGGGTGTGTGTACTGTCCTTTATGATGTTGTGTGCTCTCCTGGTGGCCCTGGTAGAGTACATGTCCTGTAGTGAGGGGAAGGCTGCTCCTGATATGTACTGAGCAGTTTTAACAGTTCCTGTCCTTGGCAGTGCAGTTTCCATACCAGACCGTGATTGAGCTGGTAAGGACACTCTCAACCGTACTTCTATAGAAGTTGCCGAGAATTTTGGGTGGCTTACCAAATTTTCCCAGCCTTCTTAGGAAGTACAGTCGCTGCTGGGCTTTCTTTATTGTTTGTTGGGTGTTGTGATCCCAGGTGAGGTCCTCGCTGATGTGGGTCCCGAGGAATTTAAAGGTTTTCACCCTGTCCACCTTTGTCCCCCCTATGTACAGAGGTGTGTACTGTGCACTCCTTCTCCGTGGGTCAATAATCATCTCCTTGGTCTTGTCTGTGTTCAAGGAGAGATTATTATCCTGACACCAGGCCACCAGTTCCACTACCTCCCTTCTGTACGCTGCCTCAGCTCCCCCGGTGATCAGTCCGACGACCATAGTATCATCCGCAAACTTGATGATACTGGTGTTGTTTTGGGACGCCACACAGTCGTGTGTGAAGAGGATGCGTACCGCCATAGCTATTAAAATGGATAATTTCATCGTTGGCGGTAACTTAGAAAAACTGAGAAGGGCTGAACAAAAATGGCACCGAAAAGGAAATCATGTACTGCAGATTACAAGCTGGACGTTGTGAAATCTGCAGCAGAAAACGACAAGAGGAAGCGGCGCATACTTTTGGCATAGGCAGAGTTGTTTAGAAGCGACATCGAGGAAGAAGATTTCCTCGGATTTATCGATTAGGAGTGACAGATTTTTTAGTAAACGTATAGCATGTTCTCGTCCAGGGTCGGGACCCAGGATGGACCGCTCGCCTGTATATCGGCTTGGGACATCTCTGCGCTGCTGATCCGCCTCCGCTTGGGATGGTTTCCTGCTGGCTCCGCTGTGGACGGGACTCTCGCTGCTGTGTTGGAACCGCTTTGGACTGGACTCTCGCGGCTGTGTTGAATCCACTATGGATTGAACTTTCACAGTATCATGTTAGACCCGCTCGACACCGATTGCTTTCGTCCTCTCCAAGGTTCTCATAGTCATCATTGTCACCGACGTCCCACTGGGTGTGAGTTTTCCTTGCCCTTATGTGGGCCTACCGAGGATGTCGTAGTGGTTTGTGTTGTGGTTTGTGCAGCCCTTTGAGACACTACTGATTTAGGGCTATATAAGTAAACATCGATTACTTATGATTTGGTATGTTATAGTTATTTGAATGACTCTCACCATAATATGTTACGTTAACATACCAGGCACATTCTCAGTTGGTTATTTATACGTCATATAACATACACTTATTCAGCCTGTTGTTCACTATTCTTTATTTATTTTAAATTGCCTTTCAAATGTCTATTCTTGGTGTTGGATTTTATCAAATAAATTTCCCCCAAAAATGTGACTAATATTCCAGTGCGACGTATACATGTTTTTTTCCTTCTTTATTTTGCATTTTTGGCCGGTGCGACGTATAATCCGCAGCGATTTATAATCCGAAAAATACGGTAGTAATTTTTGTGTGGGCGGAGCTAATTAATGTAAACATTTATACGGGCATTTTTTGAAATGTGAAAAAACTATCAGAGCTCAATAGATTATATTTGAAAAGAATGTTTTAGTGATCGTTAGTAAAATATTTATTGTCTAAATCGTTTGAGGCTTTTTTTGTAGCGTGATTCTAGTGGTTTCACATTTTTAACTGTCAGATCCTGTTGTATTTGTACTCTTCTTTTGGGTTTTTTACTCTGCAGATTTCCTGCCTCCTTGATTACAAACTCCCTGGAGGCTGGTACTAGGAGGCCCCATGAGCAGCAGCTGCTGGCTATCTGCAATTAAGGTTGGCCCTTAATTGCTTGGCTGCTGCTGAGCATTAGTCAGAATCACTGGTGGGCCGTGCGTTTCCCACCTCTGCTCTCAGTGATGTCCAACTTCAATGATTACCTCTCAAAATACCATCATTTATGTCACCACATGACCATTGCTGGAGAAATATTATACAGGAACACATTTACACCCTACTGCGCATTGAATCGCATCAACAGTGTACAAAACGGGTTATTTCCTGGAGCATTTAAAAATCAATAAACCCGCATCAGCAATTAAAATATATCTTATTGGGTACTGTCAAAATTAAAATTGCAAAAACATATTAAACGTGAACAAATAAAGAAATAAAACGTTTCAACTCACAATTAGTATCACCCCGGACCTTCGTATTTTGAGGCAGCCGTATTACTTGTGTTGCTGGCTCACTCTGTTGTGGTTCCGCACAGCAGCTCCCCTTAGTTGTGCTTTGAAGGTTTTTTTCTCCCGTTAAACTAGTTACTTTTTTCCTTCACCGCTGCATTGTGTTTTTTGTGGCTTTTCTGGGGGTTTTCACCACTACCACGCCATAACAGTTACCCTTGTCAAAGACCGGCTAGGTGTACAAGAACTTATGAGAGAAAAGACCATGCAATGCAAGAAACATGGCAAATTCATCAGTCAAAGGGGACCTCCTATGCGAAACCAACTTTTCTTACCTATAAGTATCTGCTTATGTGTATTTGGGAGTCCTGAACATTTGAAATCAAACCGTGGAGGCATTGCAGTGATATTTCTAAAACGTCAGAAAATCGATGGATCTGATTTCCTCCAAATGGTCCTTTTGGAATTTGCTCTGACCTGTGACATCAGCAGATTATCCACATATTGTAGAACCCAGACAACCTGGCGCAAGTCAGCCATTTTTAATTTATGTATAACTGAATGTACCACATGTCAACAATAAAACCCGATAAATAAAAATGCTTTGTCGCTACTTAAACTTCCTACTATGTATGGCAATGGCGGGGACAATGAAACAGTAACAGTATGTTAGAAATGTGTGAATAAAACCCTAGCAATGTTTCGATTTGTTATGTAGCTACCTTGGCCTTCTACTGTAAGACACAGATCAGTGGTCAATGGACCAGTTAGTAATATAATTTGTTACTACCTCTGTTATTTACAAGTTGTCAAAGCAGCAATGCAGTAAAAGTATTAACATAGTATATAACATTTTATTGCAATATACACATGTAGATGTTTAGCATTAGAGAGGTCAGCAAAAAAAATGTTTGTTTTTTTTTTACCAAAGAACCATCATTACATGTCATGTAGACCCAAAAATAAGTGTTTTAAGAAGAGAAAAAAATCATAAATACCTTTTATTTGATTAAAATAACATACTGTGTATTACTTGTAATGGTCTTGGACATGTTTTAATATGTTTTCCATAAGAAAGCACTGAGTCCAATGTAACTCCTAGGTATTCAAACCCCTTCACCACCTTAAGTTGTTAACCTCCAACATACACATTCAGTTTGGTGTGTTTAGCAGAAGGCAGGACCTGGTCAGCCGGTCTTGAACAGGTCTAAGGGCTAATGAGAGAATCTAAATACTATTTTTAGAACTTAATTGCATCATCTGAATAAAACAAACTGTATGTCTTCACCTTTGCAAATATCAGGAAGCTCATTAATGTCAAAGGAAAATAAAATGATTGTAATCAATTGACCACAGTTAAATTTGTGATATTGGTGGAAAAAATTTAAAGATACATTTTGGTTCACAAAATCAAATGCTTTTTGCAAATCTAAAAAAAAAAACTGCTTCTGCATATTTATTTTTATCCAATCAACATTTTACTTTCTCTCAAAACATTGGTATTGCTGATTCAGTTGAGCGATTTGCACAAAATCCAAATTGCATGGGATGTAAAGGGGTTTGGCCATCAATTGAGATGTGTAATTACCAGGAATTGTTTTGCAACACATTGTTCCATGGATTATTTTTCAAAACACTGTCAGTATACTAATTGGTATGCAATTACTTGTATTACTTTTGTCATCTGACTTATACACTGGGGTCACTGTCGTTTTCTTCCAGTCTGCTGGGACAGGCGTATGTATAGATTTTGTTATACCCTATTGCAATGATTTCACAAAATTACATAAAATCTTGTCCTTTAACATCGCCCCCATTTTTTCCACAAATAAATAGCAATTATAGTGGATGTTATATATATATATATATATATATATATATATATATATATATATATATAATATATTGTCAAGACTTGGACTATGGGATGGTTTGTTGTTCCGATGCAAATGAAAGTTGGCACGAGCAAGGTATGAATGAAGGTACATAGTTATTTCTTTTACCAACAAACTACAAACAAAGGAAGCAAACATAAGGCGCGCACGAGGGCGGAAGTACAAAACTTGGCTATGAAACAAAAACTAGCGATATGGCTTGACTATGGACAAAACAAAACCAAAACTCAATAACTGTGACATAAAAAAAACTTATGTGGCATGGACAGAATGATAAAACAGGCAATGCATGGCATGAAGGAAGTTGAGGTAAAGTCACCAGGCGATATGGCTTGACTATGGACAAAACAAAACCAAAACTCAATAACTGTGACATAAAAAAAACGTATGTGGCATGGACAGAATGATAAAACAGGCAATGCATGGCATGAAGGAAGTTGAGGTAAAGTCGCCAGGCTGACCACCTGGCAACTACAGGTTTAAATAATAGCTATGATAAGTGCAAACAGGTGTGTGACAGAGCCCCCCCCCCCCCCCCCCCCCCCGTTAACGACAGCAGCTCCCAGATGTCCAAAAAAAAACTATGATCAAAAGTCATGGGAGGGCAGGAGGGCGACATGGCGGTGGGTCTCCAGACCACGTGTCCCCGTATCCACCGGGGCATAGTTAGGTTGCGGCGACGCGTAGAGGCCCGCTGTACCTGATGAGGTGGGCGACCCAGGAAGGGCCATATCCGTGGCTGACGAGAGGTCGGCGCACCTGGCGTGGTGGACGACCAAGTAGCGGCCACATCTGTGGTCGACGAGGAGGTCGGCACCCTTGGCGTGGTGGACGACCAGGTAGCGGCCACATCCGTGGCCACATCCGTGGCCGACGAGGAGGCGGACACATCGTCATCATGGCAGGCGGCGAAGCTTGGCGTGGTGCTGCTACTGGCGGTACTGGAGCTTGGCGGCGTGGTGCAGCTACTGGCGGCACTGGAGCTTGTAGTGGTGCAGGCACTGGAGCTTGTTGTGGTGCAGGCACTGGTACCTGTTGTGGTGCAGGCACTGGAGCTTGGTGTGGTACAAGTAACGGTACCTGTTGTGGAGCAGCCGCTGGGGCCCGGTCTTGGTGCAAGCACTGGATCTGTAGCCCGGCCTGGTGCAGGCACTGGAGTTAGCCGTGGACTTGGTGCTAGCCGTGGACTTGGACTTGCTGCTAGCCGTGGACTTGGTGCTAGCCGTGGTGCAGGTGGAGGTGGCCTAGCTGGGGGTTGCCGCTTGGCATGCCGAAAGACCGGTGGTGGTGGCCGAACCGGAGGTTGCGGCTTAGCAGGCTGAAAAACCGGTGGCAGCGGCCAAGCTGGCAGCTGTGGCTTGGCAGGCCGAAGAACTGGTGGTGGAGGGCCGTGCTAGAGGCTGTGGCTTGGCATGGCGCTGAAAGTTGAAAACTGATGGGTTGCTATGGTAATACGACAAACAAGGAAGTGCAGGAACAGGAACTGACCAAACATGGACAAAAACAAAACATGATCCCATAGACGTGACATATATATATATATATATATATATATATATATACAATGTGTGTGTGTGTGTGTGTGTGCGCATATGTACAAACCCCGTTTCCATATGAGTTGGGAAATTGTTTTGTACTGTATGTAAATTGTGGAGAGGCGCAGCAGACGGGCCGACGGCGGGGCAGGGCACGCTGCAGCCCTGCCCAAGATGGTGGCAAGTAGGCAATCGAATTCAGGTGCGTGGCGCAGAAACCGGGAAACAATTAACATTTCTCCTGACACAGTATAAAAGGGGGGAAGGAGAAAAGATTGAGGAGGAAGGAGATGGAGAGCCTGCAAGGAGCAGATGAACAGCAAGAGTGATCAGAGAGCGGCAGAGAGCGAGCCATAGTAGAGTATGATGACGACGGCGGCTGAAAGAGCGGACCGTGAGCGATCAGCGGAAAGGAGCAGCTGCAAAGCAATCCGACTCACACTAAAGCTTGTTGATTGAAAAATAAACCAGAGTCAAACCTGCTCAAGAGCAAAATGTCCTTCCTTGATGGTCCTGGGAACCCACATGACAGCCAGCAACTGTAACATAAATAAAAATTGAATACAATGATTTGCAAATCATTTTCAACCCACATTCAGTTGAATATGCTACAAAGACAACATATTTGATGTTCAAATCAAGGCATGGGTAACTTACACATCTACGAAGGCACCATTAATGCTGAAAGGTTCATGCAGGTTTTGGAACAACATATGCTGCCATCCAAGCGCCGTTTTTTTCATGGACGACCCTGCTTATTTCAGCAAGACAATGCCAAGCCACATTCAGCCTGTTTACAACAGTGTGGCTTCGTAAAAAAAAGAGTGTGTGTACTTTCCTGGCCCACCTGCAGTCCAGATCTGTCTCCCATCGAAAATGTGTGCCGCATTATGAAGTGTAAAATACGACAGGGGAGACCCCGGACTGTTGAACGACTGAAGCTCTACATAAAACAAGAATGGGAAAAAATTCCACTTTCAAAGCTTTAACAATTAGTTTCCTTAGTTCCCAAACATTTATTGAGTGTTGTTAAAAGAAAAGGTGATGTAACACAGTGGTGAACATGCCCTTTCCCAACTACTTTGGCACGTGTTGCAGCCATGAAATTCTAAGTTAATTATTATTTGCAAAAAAAAAAACAATGAAGTTTATGAGTTTGAACATCAAATATCGTGTCTTTGTAGTGCATTTAATTGAATATGGTTTAAAAAAGATTTTGAAATCATTGTATTCCGTTTATATTTACATCTAACACAATTTACCAACTCATATGGAATGTATATATATATATATATATATATATATATATATATATATATATATAAAACCGTTTTGAAAATACCCCCAAACAAATCAAATAAAAATAATGGTAGTGCAAAAAAAAAATCACACTCCCATTGCTATATCCAAGGTATACTCAGTTTACCAATGTTTATCATATATACATACATATATATACATAATACAATATGCTGCCAGATTAATTTCCCATTCACTTTATTTTCCATAATTGTGATAAAGAAAATGTCAGACCTGATTTAATAATTTTTTTAACCAATCGGTCTCTTAATTTCATTAGTTTAAAACAGTCTGAATTGAGCCATGGTAGAAACTATGATTTATTTTCCTTGTTTACTGTCATTGAGAAGTATTTTCCAGTGTCTTCACATGACATCTCATTATCCCAATGGGAGTACTTTAGTGCTCTTTCAACATTTTGGTATCGCTTTCTTTTTCAATTGATTGCCTGGGTTGTTCAATGAGTTTTAAAAGATTGTTTGGGGAGTTTTACTGGAAAGAAAATTGCATTATGAACTGAAATACAAGTCAATAAGTTGGGCAATTGTGTGATTCTTTCAGAGAGTGAGAAGAGCAAATCAATTTTAGTTGCTGCGTGAGGATTGACTCTGGTGGGAAGCTGTATTAAAAGAGTTAAGTAAATTTTTTCAGAGATCGGGATATTTTTTTTTTCCTGTCCCTCTTTTATAATCCCAATTTATGCTAAAATCCCCTCAATGAAATTATATCTGGTTTAAGATTACCATCTTTTCCGGACTATAAACTGCACTGGTGTATATAAGCCGCACCCACTAAGTTTTAGAAGAAAATATTTTCATGTATTAGCCGCACCACACTATAAGTCGGAAATATATACCGGTACGTTGTGAAATCAAGTTACAGTATATTGCCAAAAGTGTTTGGACACTCATCCAAATGATCACAATATAGTGTCCTAATCACTTGACCCGGCAACAGATGTATAAAATCAAGCACTTAGGCATGGAGACTGTTTCTACAAACACTTGTGAAAGAATGGGCCGCTCTCAGGAGCTCAGTGATTTCCAGCGTGGAACTGTCATAGGATGCCACCTGTGCAACAAATTTAGTCTTGAAATGTCCTCGCTCCGAAATATTCCAAAGTCAACTGTCGGCTTTGTTATTTAAAAAAATGTAAGTTTTCATGGCTGCATCTAAGCCATGCATCACCAAGTCAAATGCAAAGTGTCGGTTCAACAGACTGATGAATCACGCTTTTCCATCTGGCAATCGGATGGACGAGTCTGGGTTTGGAGGTTGCCAGGAGAACGCTACATTTTAAACTGGATTGTGTCGAGTGTGAAATTTGGTGGAGGAGGAAATATGGAGTGGGGTTGTTTTTCAGGAGTTGGGTTTGGCCGCTCAGTTCCAGCGAAAGGAACTTTGAATGCTCCAGGATATCAAAACATTTTGGACAATTCCATGCTCCGAACCTTGTGGTAACAGTTTGAAGCGGACCCTTTCTCTTCCAACATGGCTGTCCACCAGTGCACAAAGCAAGGTCCATAAAGGCATGGATTACAGAGTCTGGTGTGGATGAACTTGACTGGCCTGCACAGAGTCCTGACCTGAACCCAATAGAACACCTTTGGGATGAATTAGAACAGAGACTGAGAGACAGACCTACTCGGCCAATATCAATGTGTGACCTCACTAATGCGCTTTTGGAAGAATTGTTGAAAATTCCTATAAACACACTCCGCAACCTTGTGGACAGCCTTCCCGGAAGAGTTGAAGCTGTAATAGCTGAAAAAGGTGGACCCACATGATATTGAACTTATAGGAATGGGATGGCACTTAGGTTTAGATTTAGATTTAGATTTTTTGGTCCCCGTTGGGAAAATTCATTTTCACTGCTCTACATTTAAACAAATAGACATTACACATCACAAAACAAAAATAACAAAAAGACATCATACATGCCCAACATATTTACAGACTTTGTCAGACAGGTCTGCCGGGCCTGCTAAGGGCGGCTATAGCTGCTTGGATAAGGCTTTTCCTGAGGCGGGCCCTCCGGAATTTGATGGTTCTGTACCTGCGCCCTGATGGTAGTGGGATTATGTATTGGTGTAGTGGGTGACTGATATCCTGGACTATCGTGTTCGCCAGTCCAATGATGGACCTGTGGTTTAAATCTGAAATGTTGGGTGTGGGTAGGCCGATGATTTTAGCTGCTATGTTTGTTATGCATGTGAGTTTGGTCCGGTTGGTTACAGAAAGCATGGTGAAAAAACATGTGGAAGAGTAGATAAGGATGGGTTGAACAATGCTTTGGTAAAGTAATAACAGGACATGAGGTGCAATGTATAGTCCTTTAAGTTTTCGGATGGCTGACAGTCTTGGTGTGCTAATCAAAGGTGAGTTTATTGTCCAAGGTTACGCCCAGGTATTTAAAAGAGTCAACTGTTTTAACTGTTTGTGTGTTTATGAAGATGGGGTGCTGAGGTGAGGGGGGGTCGAACCATATTTCTTCTGTTTTATTGACGTTGATTTCCAGATAACTGGCTGTGCATGACTCTGTGAAATGTTTGACTGTGTTATGATAGTCCAGGATGGATTGACTGTTGGAGAGGAGTGCGAGAATGGCTTTGTCATCTGAGTATTTTAAGTATGTTGGGGTGGGTGAGATGGTACGGCAGTCATTGGTGTGCAGTGTGTACAGGAAAGGGCTCAACACACATCACTGTGGGAACTCGATGTTGATGGTAAGCGTCGGGGATGTGTTTGAGCCCACCCTTACTGCTTGCAGTGGGTCGGTGAGGAAAATTTGAGGGGATCCAGGTGTGGGGTGACAACTGGAAGGATGATGTAAAGCAGTAGTTTCTCCAGGCACTTCATAATTATGGATGTGAGGGCTATTGGGGCGGTAATGGTTGAGTTCTGTGGGTCTTGATTTCTTCGGTATTGGGATGATAATTGCAGTTTTCCACAGTGTAGGTATTGTTGCAGTCCAGTAGCATTGACAAAAGAGTGAGTGTAGGATGGGGGAGAGCTCTAAGGCACAGTCCCTGATCAACCTGGCTGGAATGCCATCAGGCCCTGGTGCTTTGCCTGGCTTGCAGCAGCTCAGCTGGCGCCGTACTTCCTCCTCTGTGAAGGGGGCCGGTCCGTCAAGGTCTGGTGGTGGGAGGGCTCTAAGCAGGTCCTGACACTCAAAACAGGTAAAAAAAAATGTGTTCAGGTCTTTAGAGAGGGTTTCTGGGTCACTGACAGTGCATTATGTTTTTGGTTGGCATCTTGTCAGGGTTTTCACCTTCTGAAAGGCCTGCTTGGTGTTCATGTTGCTGAATTCAGTTTCCAGTTTGTCTTTGTACTTAAATTTTGTTTTAAATAACTAATTTTTTAAATTCCTATTATTTGCCTTGAGGCTGGCCCAGTCCTGTTGCCTGAAGGATTTATGTTTTTCCCTCAGGCTCTTTTTTAATTGTGGGGTAATCCATGGTTTGGAGTTGGGATGAATATGTATTGTTTTGTTTTGTATTGTGGAGCCGATGCAGATTTTGATGTAGTCTGTAATGACAGAGACCCTGTCCTTCAGACTACCATCAAAATTGTCCCAGTCAGTACAAGCAAGTGAGCCTTCGAGTTAAGTGGTGGTGTCCTCCATCCACTGGGGGGCACTGCTGCAGTGTGGTTTGTGGCGCTTTAGTTCCTGTTTGTATGACGGAAGTAAACAGATGGCGTTGTGGTCAGCAGCTCCGAGCGGAGGGTGTGAACGGGCACGGACGTCACCAGTGATGTTCCCGTAGCATAAGTCCAATATGTTTCCCCTTCTTGTTGGAATGTCCACATACTGTTCGAAAGACGGTAAAACATTGTCCAGTCTGCATCCGTTAAAGTCCCCCAAAAAAAGCAGCGGAGCACCGGGATACTTAGCTAACTTCAAGTTCATTTGTGAGTCAAGGCAGGCGGCCAAATACCTTTGGCAATATAGTATATATACATAGAAAATGTTGTGAATTTTTATTTATATACCTTAATTGTTTACATATGATGCCTGTAACAGTGAAGTAAATTGGCTGATCAAACAAAACAGAAAAGTCATTTATGTCTTTAGTCATCCTGTTCTCCTTTTTTTAAATAAGTGTTTATCAGGATTCTTCTTCTGCGTACTTTTAAAACACTTTGAGTTTGAACAGTTTTGTAAAGTGGATCATGGCAGTACATTTTCAGATTTCTTGGCTTAATCCATTCCATAAATAAACTGTCGGGGAAGAAAAATCCATTGATTAGCTGCAACTTTGTATAAACCGCAGGGTTCAAAGCTTGGGGGAAAAAGTAATGGTTTACAGTCTAGAAAATATGGTACACATGTTTAAGAGGGCTCTAAATTGGTCATAAAAATAGATTTTTACAATGGGTTTACAATATAGACGGTTGGTGTCATTTCAGCAGAAAGGGAGATATTTACCCTGACCCATAACATGATTCTGCTCGACCACACCATTTGGTTTAAAAAAAAATTTAAGATGCAAGAGAACGCCAATTCCATGTTACGATTCGGTGTCGAGCGAATCGCCATTACCAACTATCCAAATAGTTTGTTGTCAAAAAAATAAATAATAATGATAATTGACTTTCATGTAAACAGGCATCGAGTCAATAGGTGGATGTGAGGTCTATTATAGGATGTCTAGAATCCAATCCAATCCAATCCACTTTATTTATATAGCACATTTAAACAACAATAACATTTCCAAAGTGCTGCAAAGCCGTGTTAAAAATAATATTAAAAAAACAATATTATGCTCCACCAATGACTGAATAAAAATAAATAAATATAAAACGAATATAAACAAAAAACAGCATAAAAACAAATATGATTAAAAACTATTTTAAAGGGCAAAATCAATTAAAACAGTAAAATAGAAATCAAAGTGTATAAAAAACACAGAGGACAACAGAGGACAGAGGACTACACAACTCACGTAGTGTTAAAAGCCAAAGAATAAAAGTGGGTCTTAAGACGAGACTTAAAACACTCCACTGTGGAAGCAGTTTGAACAATGAATAGCCCGTTCTAGGTGGCATGGCAACAACTTTGTGAAATATCGGTCAAGCAACATCGTCCCAGATAATGAAGACATACTGCTTTTTGTAGATTAGGTGCAAATTGTCATGTCTTGGTGACCATGTTTAGTTTGGCTATGTTCTGTTTGGTTTTTGGATTTTGTCAGTTCCTGTTTTTTCACTCCCTGTTTTGTTTCCATGACAACCCATTAGTTTTAACCTGTCCTCATGTCACGCACCTGATTCATTTGTACTCATGCACCTGTTGTGAATCCCCACATCACTATTTAAGCCTGCAGTTGCCAGGCAGCGCGCCTGGCGACATCACCCTCTACACACCCTTTTTATTCATGCTGATGATCCATGCTGCTCTTTTTTCATGCTCTTTTCTCGTTCCAAGTAAGTTTTTTTATTCATGCCATAGTTTGCAAGTTTTGTTTTCTATCCATAGTTTTGCCTTAGTGGTAGTTTTTGTTTTCTTAGCCAAGTTTTGAACCTCTGCTTTGAGCGCCTTTTTTCGAGTTAAGATCAAAATCATGTTTTTACCTTCACGCCATGTAGGGTCTAGTCGCTTTGCACCTCAAGAAAACAAACCGCACCTCAGTCTTAGTCTTGACACAAATTGAATGGCGCTGTCCACAACTTAGTCTTGTTGCAGCATATCAGCCTAACCAGTTTTCTAATATCATAATATATATTGCCTTGTATTGTGCATCATCCTGTTTTCTGTATATTCAATGTAGAAGTAAACAACAAACAAGTGAAGTTATAACATCCACGTTACCTTCATCTTTTCATTCACGGTATGAACGTGCTTGTGCTACCAAGTCCCAAGCATTCGCTGTGATAATAGAATGCGCCACGTGCTGTAAGTGAGGATTTTTTTTTTGAAAAGACAAGTTCACCCGGCTCCTTTTGAAACTCATGACTCATGACGGTAGTAATAAAGGAATATGTCAAACTTACGTCCCCGCTCAGAATCGCTTGGATGTGCACTCCCTCAAGCCCCTTACGATCCGCGCCACATCGATCGCTTGATTTGAACGGCACACATTATTCCTGTCGCCACAATGGGAGCATCGGACTCGTGTTTAATGGAACATGAAAGTGTGAGCAATGGCGAGATAAGTCTAAACACTGATACAGTGTGCTGGGTGATCGGTTTTCTTCGGTTACGGCAGGTAGCGCGGGGTCTCTCCAGGTTTCAACAGGTCAGATTTAAGACTTTTAAAGACTTTGTTAAGAGCATATTGGATATAATTTAAGACTATTTCATGTTAATACGCACAAAAAAATTGAAAGAGTTAAAAATACTAAATCATAAGGGCCAGAATGAATTGAAAGTATATGAATTAATTCACTGCTCTTTCCCATTGGAAAACAAAATGGTTAAACAAACTAAATACACTATAAGACTCTCTATTGTAAACTAATTGAACAAAAATGGTTAAACAAACTAAATACACCATAAGACTCTCTATTGTAAACTAACTGAACAAAAATATTAGCCAACATCATAACAACCATTTTTCAGATTTGCCTTGAAAGTGTTTTTTTTTGTTTTGTTTTTGTTTTTTTCAAAAGGTGCAGTGTGCTTCATATCAAGTGTTTTCATGTAACAACAACCAGAACATCAGCAGTAGTAGAGGAAAGCACAACAATATTGCTTGTCAAAGGGACTCTTAGCATCTCTACTAAAGCTAATTGGTTAACTTTTGCTGTCAGTATTTAGCAAACAGATAAAAACATCTACAGTGAGCGACTGTATCAGCACAAAGTTGTGAAAAACAGAGAGAATATAGAGTAATTGTCTAAAAAGAAAGAAAGCGATTATGGCTTGAAAGCCTCAAACTAAATTTGGATGTCGATCCATCCATCCTTTTTTTCCGCCGCTTATTCGAGTCCGGGTCGCAAGGGCAGCAGTCTAAGCAGAGATGCCCAGACTTCCCTGTCCCCACCTCCTCTAGTTCTACAGGGGGGATACTGAGGCGTTCCCAGTCCAGCTGTGAGACATATTCTCTCCAACCTGTCCTTGGTCTGCCCCGAGGTCTCCTCCGGGCTGGACATGCCCAAAACACCTCACCAGGGAGGCGTCCAGGAGGCATCTATAGTAGATGCCCGAGTCGTCTCAGCTGGCTCCTCTCGACGTGAAGGAGTAGCGGCTATACTCTGAGTCTCTACCGGATGACCGAGCTCCTCAACCTATCTTTGAGGGTGATCCCAGACATCCTCCGGAGGCAATTCATTTGTGCCTCTTGTATTTTTTGACCTTGTCCTTTCGGTCATTACCCAAAGTTCATGACCACAGATGAGAGTAGGAACGTAAACTGACTGGGAAATCGAGAGCTTCCCCTTCTGGCTCAGCTCCTTCTTCACCACAACAGACCGGTGCAGTGACTGCATCACAGCAGACGCCGCACCAATCCGTCTTTCATTTTCATGTTCTGTTCTTCCTTCACTCGTGAACAAGACCACGAGATACTTGAACTCTTCCACTTGAGGCAAAACTTCACTTCACTCCTCACCCGAGGGGCGCAGTCTACTCATGTCTTTCTGAGAACCATGGCTTTAGATTTGGAGGTGATGATCCCCATCCCAGCAGTTTCGCACTCGGCTGCAAACTGCCCCAGCGAACGCTGAAGGTTCCAGCTCGATGAAGCTAACAGGACCACATCATCTGCAAGAAGCAGAAATGCGATCCTCTGGCCACCAAACTGGAAACCCTCCACACCCTGACTGTGCCTAAAAAATATGTCCTTAAAGATAATGAACAGGACCGGTGACAAAGGGTAGCCCTGGCAGGGTCCATCATCCACTGGGAGCATGTCTGACTTATTACCTGGCAATGCGAACCAGACTACTGCGCCGCTTGTACATGTACCGTATGGCCCATAGCAAAGGACCCTGTACCCCGTACTCCTGGAGCACCCCCCCCCACAGGACACCGCAAGGGACACGATCAAAGGCCTTTTCCAAATCCACAAAATACATGTGGACTGGTTGAGCAAACTCCCATGCCCACTCCAGTACCATAGTGAGGCTATAAATCTGGTCCTGTGTTCCACAACCAGGATGAAAACCACATTGTTACTGCTGAATCTAAGGCTCCATTAGCGGCCAGACTGTCACGATCCGCTGTGCGGATCGTTTATTGTTTTGCCGTTATATGTCTTTGTTCATGTTTAGTTCTGGACTCGGCCGATTCCTTGGGTTTGAGCACTTCCTCGTTTGTTTTAATCACCATGGCAACGTAATGTGCTCCTCCTCACGGGCTCCTGTCACACACCTGTTTCTGATTATTATTTGTGTATTCAAGCCCACCTGATTCCTTAGTTTGTCCTCGGCTCATTGTTTGCTTTTCGCAACACGTCACGGTTTGTGTCCTGTATCATAGATTATTTTGTGCTAAATTCCGCCTTAGCTTCGCGTGCGTTCGGCACGTCATTTAGTTGTACTTCTGTTTCCTGCTAAGTTTTAGCATTAGCTTCCCGTGCGTTGGCACGCGCTTTGTTTTTCCCTTTTTGCACCAGTGTTCCTTTGTTTTATAATATTAAAATCAATTCTTACCTGCAATCCTGCTGACTGGTCGTGTGTGCATCCTCGAAGTGGCAACTCCGCGCAGCAAGTGCGCCGCAACGCGTGACACAGACTCTCCTCTCCAGCACCCTGGAATAGATATTCCCGGGGAGGCTGAGAAGTTTGATCCTTCTAGAATCGGAACACACCCTCCGGTCTCCCTTATACATGGCGCAGGCTCGAACCCGCTTTTCTCCGGCAGCTGGGTCTGCTAACACCCTTCTTGAATATTGGGACCACCAACCCGGTTTGCCAATCCAGAGGTCCCACCCCAGACTCCCACGCTATTTTGAAAAGACATGTCAGCCACGACAGTCCCACAACATCCAGAGCCAGAGCAAATATGAATGTGAATAATGTAAATACCATTCAAACTTACTCTGCTCATTTTGTATCTGGTATGTATTTGCACCTGGTTTTTTTTTTTGTACTTTTTTGAAAAAATACTGGTAATATTTGAAGCACTAGTTTTTATTCAAGCATGATGAGATGACATTCGTAAATCTATCTTGCTTTGCTCACCCAACCATTAGCTGAAAGTAAACCTTTATAGCTTTTAATGTCAGTTGCTGTATAAACCCGGAGAAAAGACTAGGGAGAAGAAATTCACCTGAAAATATTGGAATAATAATTAGAAATAATATATGATAATTATTCCGCCGGATTGTAGCTGAGATAGGCGCCAGCGCCCCCCGCGACCCCAAAAGAGAATAAGCGGTAGAAAATGGATGGATGGATTTTTTTTATAGTTTTACTGCTGAGTAAACTACTAGCGCATCTCATTCTGGCGCCACTTTACCCACATAACTTTCCTTTGGGGTGGTTAAGTTAGTCATGTTATAGTCGTGCAAGTGTTTGTTGCGTTTCAGCATCTTTTGACAGAGACTTATCCCGAATGTTTTACTTTTATCGTCAATCATATACTTTATTAGTCCCATGGGGGGAATTCTGATTTTTACAGTCTCTTTTTACATTATCATTCCATTCACTTTCACCACAATGTTTACAAACGCTTCCCTTCTCAATGGCTGCAGAACTGGGTACTAAACACTTTATACGTTTCCATCCACCGGCTTCAAACGTGCCTTAAATTGATTGTTCTGGAGCCACAAATCTTTTAAATTGCACTTACCCATCTTATGCAAGTACTTTGGCTATACTTTGGGCTTTCATTTCATTTTCTTCGCCACTATGCTGAGCTGTAACAAAACGCCGCTGCTTTGTGCAAAGGACACTGGCTGAAGGTGCACAATTTTTTCTGACCGGGCAGCACAGGTAGCCTACTTTAGTTCCGTTTTGTAGTTACGTTATGGTGTCCTCAAAAATCTGAACATTTAAAAGCAAGGCTGAAGTTTAAGCATGTTTTAAATAAAAGTAACGTTAAAAGATATTTAAGATCTTTCAAAATCGTAATTAAAGACCTTTTATGAGATTTTAGGAACATTTTAGACATTTTAAGGCCTTTGTTGGAATTAAGACTTTTTAAGATCCTGCAGATACTCAGTAACAGTGCAATTAATTTGTATAATTATGTTAAAAAGTGTAAAAATACATGAGTTAAGATATTAACTTTAAAAATAAGCCCAGATGACTTTTTCCGCCTGAGCTTTTTCATAGTGTTGCAGCAAAAAAGGCTAACCTTCAGCCTGGTTCACTTCTAGAATCATTCCATCCATTTAGATCCAAAGTGAGGCCCGGGGCCCGTTAAGCGACCCGGAGCTTAAAATTTTTTGATAGATTGTGGCTAGGATTGTACGGTATACCGGTATTAGTATAGTACTGGGATACCTCTAAAAGTACCGGTCAGCCAACTACCCCCACCCACCGGTCGTGCATTACTGGTTTGCGAGCATTTTCGGCAGCACGCAATCACGGAATACTTACTAGAAGACAAAGTGATATGACAGAAAAGGGAATACAGACACATTTTGGCGTAAAAACTAACAATAAAAGTGAAGTTATAACACTGAGACACCCACCAGAAGAGGTGCTTTAACATATGGCTAGCTAGCTAGCGGCTAAAGTTCATCCTCAGTCTGCAATGTTGTAGCTACTTCTAAATCACTAATCCTCGTCTCCATAGTGATAAAGTGAGTTTTTTTACACGTACCATTATCACTGCAGGACGAGGAATAGCTAAAGATGCTTCATTCACTACACACCATAGCTCACTGGCGTCAAAATGTAAACAAACACCATGGATGGATATACACCTAACATCCACTGTAATGATACAGGAGCATATCTAGTTGATACTACTATGATTACATCAATATTTTTTTGGTATCACAACATCTTATTTTGTTTTGTTTTTTTTATTTATAATATGTTTAGAAACTTAGGAAATATGACCCTGGACAAATAACTTTAAACATGACCAATGTATGATTGGGACGGCATGGCGCAGTGGGAGAGTGGCCGTGCGCAACCCGAGGGTCCCTGGTTCAATCCCCACCTAGTACCAACCTCGTCATGTCCGTTGTGTCCTGAGCAAGACACTTCACCCTTGCTCCTGATGGGTGCTGGTTAGCGCCTTGCATGGCAGCTCCCTCCATCAGTGTGTGAATGTGTGTGTGAATGGGTAAATGTGGAAGTAGTGTCAAACTGCTTTGAATACCTTGAAGGTAGAAAAGCGCTATACCAGTACAACCCATTTATCATTATTTATCATTTATCCTGTAACTACTTGGTATCGGATATATTCCTAAATTTGTGGTATCATTCAAAACTAATGAAAATCATCCAAACAGAAGAATACAATTTTTTTTTTTTTTAACATAAGTGTAGATAGAACATGTTAAAAGAGAATGTAAGCAGATATTAAAAGTAAAGGAACAAGTAGATTAATCATTCATTTTCCACCACCTTAGTCATTTTTGACAAAATAATAAAATAATAAATGACACAATATGTTACTGCATATGTCAGCAGACTAATTAGGAGTCTTTGTTTGCTTACTTACTACTAAAAGACAGGTTAACTAGTTTGTTCACTATTTTATTTAAGGACAAACTTGCAATAAGAAACATATGTTTAATGTACCCTAAGATTTGTTGTTAAAATTAAGCTAATAATGCAATTTTTGTGGCCCCCTTTCTATAGAAAAGTACCGAAAAGTAACAAAATACATTTTGGTAATGGTACTGGTACCAAAATATTGGTATTGGGACATCACTACTGATGGCATATTGTTGAAACTAAAAAACAACAGCGAAAATGTAAAAATAAATAAATAAATAAAAAGAGAGCAAAAAGATGTAATTTAATGAGAAATAGTTGAAAATGCTGTAGCTAATAAATATTGATAATCATTATGTCACATGCTCCATACCCAGTTCTAAATTAGATGAGTTTCCAGGTCCCGGTCTAGTGTGGTCCCAGGATGTGACAAAGTATTTCCATGTAGTGATCGTGTTTTAGTGGCCAGACGTTTTTAATGTTCTATATATGAAAATATTTTATTTATTAATAATAATCCTACTTTGTGGAAATACGTTTATACTGCGATTAGTCCTGCAACCAATTGGCCGTGATAAGCGATTGACGACTGTGGTTTAACATGATCAAACAGTGTGAAAAACAGATAAATTATAAATAAAATGTATTAATATTTAATATAAGCATTTATTGAAGACTTGTGTTGGCAAAGATGATAAGTGGAGCGTAGCGAACCACATGAACGCCAACTTAATACTTGGATACAATGTATTGCTCACCTTCTTTATCAAAGTGCTGTTCGTCGTAACTTTTGACGGTGCCATGGTGGATGTTTTTGCAATCAATAAAAAAAATTTTTTTAAAAAGCACATAAGATTGAGGGACCAACGCTTGGGGTCCTTTGTATTGGCACGCTATTCCGTGGAATGATACACAGGCAAAGGAATTACTTTGTGATGTGCAATTTTTGGTGAAAATCTTACGAAATGGATCCAAAACTGGATATAATGTAATTGTGTCACGTTCTGTGGTCACGTTTGGTTTTGTTATGTTCTGTTGGTTTGAGACTCTTTTTAGTTCCTGTTTACGCTCCATTGTTTTGTCACCATGACGACCTATTAGTTCACCTGTACTCATTTGGAATCACGCACCTGATTTGTTTAGGACTCACGCGTCTGTGTTAATCATGTCACTATTACTGTATTTAAGCTTATAGTTGCCAGGCAGTTGCTCCATGTTCTGTTCACTCCGGTTATGTATCGCTCTTCTCTTTCCTCCCAAGTAAGTTTTGTTTATTCATGTCACGTTTAGCAAATTTTTTGTTTCATATCCATAGTTTTGCCTTTGTGGTAGTTTTTGTTTTTTCGCCAAGTTTGTTCTCCGCCTTGCGCGCGCCTTTAGTTTGCACTTTTTTTTATATGGATGAATTAAAATATGGATTTACCTTCAAGCCATGTCCCGTCACGTACCTTTGCATTCCGGGAAAAAAAACCACACCATAGCCCCCGTTGTGACAAATTGTAAAACCTTTAACAGGAAACAGAAGAAGAAATGTCTGTACTTGAATTTATATTCTGTTCCCGAGGTGTATTTTTTGTCTGCTCTATCAGTTGAAATCAGCGTCCTTACGGACTGAGTCCCTGTGCCCCAGAAGGAAGAAATGTACAGTTACAGATCACACGGTGCGACTTTACACGCCATGGTAGCTGCCGGGCTGCACAGGAGTCGTTGTTAAGAAGTCCTGCATCAATCACCAAAGCTATATGACCCTCCTTGTTCTGAGCATGACTGGGCTGGCAAACACGGCTCCCAAACCGATGTTTGTTTCACCAGCCTGCAGCCATAACTTACCCTCACCTGCCTTATTTTGTATTTTTTCTGCCTCGCCGCGTCTGTGATGGGGTCTGTTGTGGGTGCCCGGTATGGTGGCCGGGGAGAGCGAGCAGAGGATTGGGGAATAGGGGGGTGGAATGATTTATTTTTAAACACAGCAGTCACAGCCGAGCTCTGAGCACGTCTTGCCTTGGGCATTAGCAATGCGGACAGGGATTGATGAAGAAGATGTATGGGATATGTAACAACTCAGGGTGTAGAATACAACATTACATGTGTTGTTTTAGTGTAATGACCCAGTCGAGCTAGTAGAGCGCTGACCTCCACTAGGGGTCGACTCTTTACAAATGATTTGGCGTGTTTGTCCATTGTTTCCCAGCAGGCACAAGACATTAAAACAACATTGAGAACTTGTTGAATGAGGTCCTGACCTTGAGCAACCCAGACCTAACGTTGGAACAACATGCTTTTTGACGATGTTTAATCAATGTCGGGTTCTGACGTTGATTTGACCATTGAATTTTGGTCATTTCCCAACCAATATCTTACAACATAAATACACGATTGAAACAACGTGCTTTTTGACTACGATTATCCAATGTCAGGTCATGATGTTGATTTGCTCATTGAAATTTGGTTATTTCCTTACCAACAATGTGGATCCAACGTTGGACATCAACGTTGTCTCCATTTACAAATCAAACTATTTTGCAACGTTGTTCAAAACTCAGTTTTAAAAGACGTGTACCGTATTTTCCGAATTATAAGACGCACTTGAAATCCTTTTTTTTCCCTCAAAACTCAACAGTGCGCCTTATAACCTACTCCAGTGGTTCTCAAATGGGGGTACGCGTACCCCTGGGGGTACTTGAAGGTATGCCAAGGGGTATGTGAGATATTTAAAAAATATTCTAAAAGTAGCAATAATTCAAAAATTCTTGATGAATATAATTATTGAATAATTCTTCAACAAAATATGAATGTAAGTTCATAAACTGTGAAAATAAATACTACAATGTAATATTCAGTGTTGACAGCTAGATTTTGTGTGGACATGTTCCATATATATTGATTTTAAAGATTTCTTTTTTTGTGAAGAAATGTTTAGAATTAAGTTTATGAATCCAGATGGATCTCTATTACAATCCCCAAAGAGGACACTTTAAGTTGAGGATTACTTCTATGTGTAGAAATCTTTATTTAAAATTGAATCACTAGTTGTTTTTATATCTTTTTTTCCAAATAGTTCAAGAAAGACCACTACAAATGAGCAATATTTTGCACTGTTAAACAATTTAAAAAATCAGAAACTGATGATATAGTGCTGTATTTTACTTATTTATCTCTTTTTTTCAACCAAAAATGCTTTGCTCAGATTAGGGGGTACTTGAATTTGAAAAATGTTCACGGGGATACATCACTGAAAAAGGGTTGAGAACCACTGACCTACTCAGTGGCCTAGTGGTTAGAGCAGGCATTGGCAATTATTTTGACTCGGGGGGGCCAAGTTTTGAGAAAAAAATGTGTGTATATCTATGTTTAGGAACACTAACACAAAACATCACAATAATGGCTGAGTGCTAAAAATGTTCTGACAGACCGCCTTAAAAATTGGAGTTGAATTAAAATTGTTTTACTGGATGAGAAACCCAAAAATAAATGAAAATAAAGAATGTGGGATTTACAATATTAACTTTGAATGATAAAACACTGAATACTGACAACATATGAACGTCACACCCCCTCTTGATCGACATATTTTACAATCAACAAAAATGCAACAAACAGCGAAGTATGAATGCGATGGGTAAAAAAAAAAAAACCCACCTACTATCTGACATATCACTAAGCTTTAGAACTTTGTTGTAAAGATCTCCTTCCGTGTCTGTCCCTGACACCCGCATTTCAGACTGGCCGCTCTGGAAACACTCTGTGGAAACGCTCTCACACTTCTTGGTGCCTCGTCTGAGCTGCTGTGATTTAGATTACCATAGTAACTAATAAGATGACCATAGTAACTAGTATATCATGCAAAAGCGCAGATTACAATCATTGAAATACTTTGTATAGTTCAAGACGTACTGTATTTTCCAAACATCACTGCACATCATATTGGCAGCTACAGGGTCTAGCTTAAAGATCTAAAAAAAACATTTGGCAATGTCTGGCCGGCCAGATTGAAAAGATTAACGGCACGCGGCCCCCGGGCCGTAACTTGACCAGGTCTGGGTTAGAGTAGCCGCCCTGAGAGCGGTAGGTTGTGATTTCAAACCCCGGCCGAGTCATACCAAAGACTATAAACATGGGACCCATTACCTCCCTGCTTGGCACTCAGCATCAAGGGTTGGAATTGGGGGTTAAATCACCAAACTGATTCCCGGGCGTGGCCACCGCTGCAGCCCACTGCTCCCCTCCTCTCCCAGGGGGTGAACAAGGGGATGGGTCATATGCAGAGGACAAATTTCACCACATCGAGTATGTGTGTGAGACAATCATTACTTTAACTGTAACATTAACCCGGTGCGCCTCATGTAAGGAATCATTTTGGTTATGGATACCCACCTCCAAGCTATTTTATTTGGTACATGGTGTAATGATAAGTGTGACCAGTAGATGGCAGTCAAACATAAGAGATACGTGTAGAATGCACGATGATGGGTTTCAAGTAATTTTAAAAATGTTCCACTGAAAAAATACAACATTACACACAGCGCTAAAAAAATATCAAGATGTTTTAGTACGACTTTGGTAAGGTATGAAACCACACTGCTTGATGGATTGTACTGTGCTTCAACATATAAGTATTATTATTGTGTGTGTGTATAAGGTCAGACATGTTATCTGGCGTTTTGTTTCACAATATTATGCAAAAGCAACTTTTCTTACCTTCTGGTACATGCTGATCTGTATTTGGGATCTGCATAAATCCTGAAAAATTGTGCACGTGCACGCCAACACTGTAGTTGCTAAGCTTGTTTTTCTCTATCTTCTTGTTATGGGACATTCATCCTCTGCTGTTGCCATTTTTAAATAAACAGTAGTGTAAAGTTCTTACTTATATCGGTCAGTAAACTCGCCATGAAAGCACTGAAACATACCGGTGTAGTGAGTTTACATTATTCACCCAAGGAACTTTAATTATTAAAGAGTTTTAAGGGGAAGAAACTCGACTTAACGAGGCAGGGCAGTCATTTGGGATAGTTCAACTGGCGCATTGAGAGCGTGAATAGTAAAGGATGAACTTAGTGATTTGAGGTGTGTTCCTAAGTTCAATGAGAAATGCCCTCAAACTTTTTTTCCCTCATTTGAGAGTTTAGCAGAGGCTGGTGGCTGGTCTATGTGTGATAATGCTACTGTTTTGGTGAAAGCACAGCAGGTGTTTTCAGCATTACGTAGTGCTGACAGGGATACATATCGTGAAGTCCAAGTGTCAGAGATTAAAGCATATTAGTTGGTGCCAGAGGCGTGTGTTTTTGTGGGTATAAACGTGGAGATAAATCCTACATGGAGTTTATGCTTGATTTGATCACACATTTTGATAGCTACTGTTGGTCTGACGATGAGTATTATCTAATACAAATCCCAAAACCTTTGAAGTTGGCACATTGTGTAAATAGTAAATAAAAACAGAATGCAATGATTTGCAAATCCTTTTCAACCTATATTAAATTGAATAAACTGCAAATACAAGATACCTAAAGGCCTACTAGAACCCACTACTACCGACCACGCAGTCTGATAGTTTATATATCAATGATGAAATATTAACGTTGCAACACATGCCAATACGGCCTTTTTAGTTTACTAAATTACAATTTTAAATTTCCTGCGGAGTTTCCTGTTGTAAGCGTCGCGGAATGAAGATGCGATGATGACTCGTGTTTGTGATGTTATTGGTTGGAGGGGACATACAGTATTAGCCCAGCACCATTTGCGGCCAAAAGTCGTCTCTTTTCATCGCGCAATTACACAGTATTTTGGACATCTGTGTTGCTGAATCTTTTGCAATTTGTTCAATTATTATTGGAGAAGTCAAGGTAGAAAGATGGAGGTGGGAAGCTTTTAGCCTTTAACCACAAGAAAACAATGTGTTTCCTTGTTTAAAATTCCCAGTGGTGAAGCTTTACTATGGATCAGAGCGGTCAAGCGAACATGGATCACGACTACATGTCAACCGGCAGTTATCGGTGAGAAAATTGTGGAAATAAGTCGCCTCTTACCGGAGATCAGCGGAGCCAGCGTCCTCCTGCAGCTGCCGTGACTTCTCTCAGAGACTCTGGCGTTAAAACACCCGTGGCCACACCTCTCCGACTTTAAGGTACTATTTAACTCACTAAAACACTAGCAACACAATACGCAGATAAGGGATTTTTCAGAATTATCCTAGTAAATGTGTCTAAAAACATCTGAATCGCTCCCACTGCCCTCGTCTTTTGTCTTTTTTTTCTTCTAGGCCTTCACTCTAAATTTCCTCATCCACAAATCTTTCATCCTCGTTCAAATAAATGGGGAAAGTGTCGCTTTCTCGGTCCGAGTAGCTCTAGTTGCTGCTGGCTATGATTGTAAACAATGTGAGGATGTGAGGAGCCCTACAACCAGTGACGTTAAGCGCACATCATCTGCTACTTCCGGTAAAGGCAAGGCTTTTTTATTAGCAACCTAGGCCTTTTTCATGAACGACCTAGGCCTTTACCTACTGAAATGAAATTTTCTTATTCAAACAGGGATAGCAGGTCCGTTCTATGTGTCATACTTGATCATTTCGGGATATTGCCATATTTTTGCTGAAAGGATTTAGTAGAGAACATCGACGATAAAGTTTGCAACTTTTGGTCGCTAATAAAAAAGCCTTGCCTGTACCGGAAGTAGGAGACAATATTCACGTGACGTCACGGGTTGTGGAGCTCCTCACATCCTCACATTGTTTACAATCATGGCCACCAGCAGCGAGAGCGATTCGGACCGAGAAAGCGACAATTTCCCCATTATTTGGAGCGAGGATGAAAGATTTGTGGATGAGGAAAGTGAGAGTGAAGGACTAGAGGCCAGTGGGAGCGATTCAGATAGGGAAGATACTGTGAGAGGCGCCGTGGCAGCCGTGGGCTGTGTTTATGTTGCTACAGCCGGCCGCAATACACCACTTTTCACCTACAGCTTTCTTCTTTGTAGTCTCCATTGTACATTGAACAAATTGCAAAAGATTCACCAATACAGATGTCCAGAATACTGTGTAATTATGCGATTAAAGCAGACGACTTATAGCTGGGATCAGTGCTTGAACAAAATGTCCGCTACATTCCGTGACGTCACGCGTACGCGTCATCTTACGCGTCATCATAACGCAACGTTTTCAACAGGATACTTCGCGCGAAATTTAAAATTGCAATTTAGTAAACTAACCCAGCCATATTGGCATGTGTTGCAATGTTAATATTTCATCATTATTATATAAATTATCAGACTGTGTGGTCGGTAGTAGTGGGTTTCCGTAGGCCTTTAACATTGGAACTGGAAAACTTTGTTATTTTTTGCAAATAATAGCTCATTTGGAATTTGATGCCTGCAACATGTTTCAAAAAAGCTGGCATGAGTGGCAAAAAAAACTGAGAAAGTTGGGAATGCTCATGAAATACTTAACCTGTTCACCCCTGGGATGTTCCAAATAATTGGGAACAGGTGGATGCCATGATTGGGTATAAAAGCAGCTTCCACGAAATGATCAGTCATTCACAAACAAAGACGGGGCGAGGGTCACCACTGTGTGAACAAATGCCTGAGCAAATTGTTTTACGGACAAAATTTCTCAACCGGCTATTGCAAGGAATTTAGGGATTTCACCATCTACAGTCTGATGTATCATCAAAAGGTTCAGAGAATCTGGTGAAAGCAGCAAGGCTGAAAACCAACATTGAATGCCCATGACCTACTTTCCTTCAGGCGGTAGTGGATCAAAAAGCAACATCAGTTGTTAAAGGATATCACCACATGGGCCCAGTAACACTTCAGAAAACTCTACTATGCAATGCGAAACCCATTTATCAACAACACCCAGAAACTTTTACTGGCTCTTGCATTCCTGTTATGCTTTTGGGGATAGCAGTGTTGAATGTGCCACGTCATAAAATTATACTGTACTGAGATTTATTTCAGGGTAAAGTGACCATAAGGGGGTGTTCAGCATTGCCAGTGGATGGGATCACTATGGTTTTGGGTAACAATAGTCGTCTCCAGCCCAGGTTTCCAATGTTCCTGTCGTATATACCGTAGTGTGCCTGGTAAAAATGAAATGCAGTTTCCTGAAATATTTTAAGCATGTGTGGTTACACGTTTAAAGAAATAGCGCTATGAGAACAAGGAAGTGTTGGATGTTTCGGACTCATTCCCTGGTCAGTGCCTCATGACGACGTGGCGAAGGAGCAGAAGTCTGATGTCATTTACAAAGAACTCTTGGATTAGGTTTGTTGTCCTTGTGAGGTTAGGTATCGTTCTCATTGTTATTTTCTGAACAAAGATGCATTGATGAGAAATTGGACACCTCAGAAGGTTTTGTGGGCTATCCTATGTAACGGGTGGATGTGCCTTTTAAACTTTTCTGACTCTATGTTACAGATTTCTCACAACCAGAGCGTCCAGAATCTATGATCGCATTATGAGGTATTTCTGTTGGTCTCATCTGAAAAGAGACGTGTCAGCGTAATGTAACTCTTGTGATGCATGTCAGTTGACTAGTAAGCGAAATCAAATTTTACAATCAGTGCCAGTTAGTCCAATACCAGTAACTGGGCAGCCATTTGAGCATTTAATGATAAGAGTGTGTGGGTCCGCTGACACCTGCTAAGTCTGGTGCGCAGTATCTGTTGACAGTAATGTGCCAGAGTACACGGTACCCAGCTGCATTTCCTCCGCACAGTATTACAACCAAAAATATATTCCTTGCTTTGTCATGGTTTATTTCAGTATTTTGTTTGCCTTGGGCACAGGGGTTAGTGCTATACGAAGGTCCTGGGTTTGATCCCCGAGCTCGGGGTCTTTCTGTGAGGAGTTTTCGTGTTCTTGACGTGACTGCATGGGTTCTTCCTCCCACCTACAAAAACATGCACCTGGGGATAGGTTGATTGACAACACTAAATTGTCCCTAGTGTGTGAATGTAAGTGTGAATGTTGTCTGTCTATCTGTGTTGGCCCTGTGATGAGGTGGAGACTTGTCCAGGGTGTACCCCGCCTACCGCCCAAATGCAGCTGGGATAGGCTACAGCACCCCCTGCGAACCCGAAATGAACAAGCGGTAGGAAATGGGTGAATGGATTGATGGGTTTGCCTCGGGTTATCCAAATAAATAAGGGAGCTAATATCTTGCCGATTGTATTGTACCATATGTGCCAGCAAGAAATCTGCGTTCAAAGAAATCCGGCTTATTAGTGATTCCCAGAGCCCAAAAAAAGTCTGCAGGCTATAGAGCGTTTTCTATTCGGGCTCCAGTACTATGTAATGCCCTCTCGGTAACAGTTAGGGATGCTACCTCAGTAGAAGCATTTAAGTCGCGTCTTAAAACTAATTTGTATACGCTGGCCTTTAAATAAACCCCCTTATTAGACCAGTTGATCTTCCATTTCATTTCTTTTCTGGACCTGGACAGGACCTGAGCCCACCCTTCCACAAGGGAGAGGGGGGGCACAGGTCCGGTGGCCATGGATGAAGTGCTGGCTGTCCAGAGTCGGGACCCGGGGTGGACCGCTCGCCTGTGCATTGGTTGGGGACATCTCTGCGCTGCTGACCCGTCTCCGCTCAGGATGGTCTCCTGCTGGCCCCACTATGGACTGGACACTCACTATTATGTTAGATCCACTATGGATTGGACTTTCACAATATTATGTTAGACCCACTCGACGTCCATTGCATCCGGTCTCCCCCAAAAGGGGGGGGGGGGGGGGGGCACCCACATCTGCGGTCCTCTCCAAAGTTTCGCAGTCATTCATATTGACATCCCACTGAGTTGTGAGTTTTTCCTTGCCCTTAATTGGGCTCTGAACCAAGGATGTCGTTGTGGCTCGTGCAGCCCTTTGAGACACTTGTGATTTAGGGCTATATGAATAAACATTGATTGATTGGTGATGATAATTGTTGTTGTGAAATGTTTGCACAAGTTGTAAAAGAGCTCAAAATATGACATTTCCTGTCCTGTGCTTATCGTGCGGATGGCCAAGGTGTCACACCGCGGTGATGGACGTCTTGTCTTGGTTTTTTCTGTCTTATGATTTGCATGTTTTAATTTGAAAAGTAACTCTCCTCTCGTTTCAGATCACTTGCCCTTCCTTTTGTGTCATCAGTCTGACGTCATCCCTGTTCCCTGATTGTTTCCACATGTTCCCTATTACCCTCATGTGTCTTATAAGCCCACTCCTTCCTTTGTTCTGTGCCAGATTGTCTCGTTTATTCGTGCTCTCTAGCGTCCATGTCCATGTCCATGCCTTGCCTTACCTTGCCTCGTCTCGTGCTTATGTTCCTTGATCCTGAATCCCTTTGTCACTATATTGAGTTTTCCTTTCTTCCTCCTCAGCAGAGTGATTTTGGTTATTTCGTTTATTCAGCCAAAGTGGTAGTTTATCAGTTATTTTTAATTCTTTCCTCAAATTTTTGAGTGACATTTTTTGTTAAAACTTTATTACATTAGATAGTGTACAATTGCTCATAGTTGTTGTTTCTTTCTCCTGTTGGAGCGGTTTGTGTTAATACATTTTATAGCATATAGTAGTTAATTCTTGCTTTTGTGTTTTCCTCCATTCTGAGTGAATTTTGGTTGTTCCTTTTTTTTTGGAACCATTTTCGCTGATTAGTTTTTTGGTTGGTATAGATATTGTAATTCCTTGACTTTGGAGGTGAAAGGAAGTTATCAAAATAAAAGCCTGTCAAATTTCCCTACTCTGCATCTGCGTCCTATCCTTTTTACCAAGCCTGACACAAGGTGCTTTAGAAAGGTTTCACCAAACGCTTAAGTTGCGTTGTTTTTGTGGTTAGATGCAAGGAGATCAGGAAGAAGTCCTACCTTGGATGATGTTGGCCACACGGAAAGTGGTCCAGAAGAGTACAGGATTTAGTCCTAATGATCTAGTGTTCTGTCATAGAGTTTGTGGTTCGTTGGTGCTATTGCAGGACAACTGGATGGAGCCGTGGCTCACCTTTGACAGTGTTTTTGTCCCCCTCATCTTTGTTGTAGCGGTGTAGCGTGCAAGGACGGGAGTGGAAGAAGTGTCAAAAGATGGAGGTAACTGTTTTAAGGACATTCAGACTTGACTTAAATCAATAACAGAACAGTATCTCCTCATCCGGAAACAACCACACCGGAAATGTGTCCCGTAAAAAACGTCCAACCGAAACTCCAAAGACTAAAGTTCCTTGGGTGAATAATGTAAACTCACTAAACCGGTATGTTTTAGTGCTTACATGGGGAGTTTACTGACAGATATAAGTAAGAACTTTGCACTACTTTATATTAGAAATGGCAACAGCAGAGGATGAATGTCCATAACAAGAAGATAGAGAAAAAGAAGAAGCTTATCGACTATGGCGTCAATTTTTCAGGATTTATGCAGATCCCAAATACAGATCAGCATGTACAAGAAGGTAAGAAAAGTTGCTTTTGCATAATATTGCGAAACAAAACGCCAGTTAATATGTCTTACCTTATACACACACCATTAAAATACTTGTGTGTATAATGTGCCGACAGTCCTTCAAGCGGCGCGGCTTCATAGCTTACCAAAGTCGTACTAAAACATTTTGATAGATTTTTGAGTGCCGTGTTTAATGTTCTTTATTTTCAATAGAACATTTAAAATTACAGTGTTGTTTACTTGAGACCTACCATAGTGGAGTCTACACGTATCTCTTATGTTTGAATGCCATTTACTGGTCACACTTTATCATTACACCATGTCTCAAATAAAATACTGTAGCTTTGAGGTGGGTGAGCTCAACCAAGCTTATTCCTCACATTAGGCGCACCGGGTTACTGTCGAGTTTTGAGGAGAAAAAAAGGATTTTAAGTGCGCCTTATAATCAGGAAAATACGGTACTTGCTCTGTTAACCCTGGTTACGTCGCCATTTCAAGCTAAGTTTTCTGTGCCTTAACTATCGCATTTCCACTCCTAAACGTAAGTCAAAAATACAACTTTGCCATGTGAATTTGTTAAAACCATATACCGTATTTCCTTGAATTGCCGCAGGGCATATAGTATGCGCCTGCCTTGAATTACTGCCGGGTCAAACTCGCTTTGCAAAATAATTAGCGCATGCTTAGTATTACCGCCTGGTCAAACTCATGACGTCACGAGTGACACTTCCCCTGTCATCATTTTCAAAATGGAGGAGGCTGATTTCAATTCCGGTAATTTGAAATCTCATAAAGGGAAGAAGATTAAGAGCTATTCAGTAGGATTTAAGGTCAAAGCTTACATCACACTCAAATCTTTACTGCATGCCTTTGGTAAGCGCAGGAGTGAGAAAAGGTTTTAAATTAATGAGCGCTCCAGCGGCAATTCAAGGAAATACGATATGTTTCAAACGCATGTCTTATGTTTGACTGCATTTCCACCCCTGAACGTAGGTCAAAAACACAACTTTCTTATGGAAATTTGTTAAAACGATATGTGTTACAAACG
The DNA here is from genome assembly GCF_033978795.1 of Nerophis ophidion. Classification (NCBI taxonomy): domain Eukaryota; kingdom Metazoa; phylum Chordata; class Actinopteri; order Syngnathiformes; family Syngnathidae; genus Nerophis; species Nerophis ophidion. The sequence continues at coordinate 35,709,989 of NC_084615.1, read as the reverse complement.
TATCGCTTATGTTTGACAGCCATCTAATGGTCACACTTATTACACCATGTACCAAATAAAATACTGTCGCTTTGAGGTGGGTGAGTTCAACGAAGCTTATTCCTTAAATTAGGCGCACCGGGTTACAAGGTGCACTGTCAAGTTTTGAGGGGAAAAAAAGGATTTCAAGTGCGCCTTATAGTCCGGAAAATACGGTACTTGCTCTGTTGCCCCTGATCACATAACCATTTCAAGCTAAGTTTTCTGTGCCTTAGACTGTGGTAAAGAAACTGCCGGACCCTTAACTATCGCATTTACACTCCTGAACGTAGGTCAAAAACACAACTTTCCCATGTGAATTTGGTAAAACCATATGTGTTTCAAACGTATCTCTTATGTTTGACTGCCATCTACTGGTCACACTTATCATTACACCATGTACCAAATAAAATACTGTAGCTTCGAGGTGGGTGAGTTCAACTAAGCTTATTCCTTACATTAGGCGTACCAGGTTGTAAGGCACACTGTCAAGTTTTGAGGGGACAAAAAGGATTTTAAGTGCGCCTTATAGTCCGGAAAATACGGTACTTGCTCTGTTGCCCCTGATCACATAACCATTTCAAGCTAAGTTTTCTGTGCCTTAGACTGTGGTAAAGAATCTGCCAGACCCTTAACTATCGCATTTACACCCCTGAACGTAGGTCAAAAACACAACTTTCCCATGTAAATTTGTTAAAACCATATGTGTTACAAACATATCTCTTGTGTTTGACTGCCATCTACTGGTAACACTTATCATTACACCATGTACTAAATAAAATACTTTAGCTTCGAGGTGGGTGAGTTAACCTAAGCTTACATTAGGCGCACCGGGTTATAAGGTGTACTGTCAAGTTTTGAGGGGACAAAAAGGATTTTAAGTGTGCCTTAGAGTCCAGAAAATATGGTCTTGCTCTGTTGCCCCTGGTTATGTCGCCATTTCAAGCTAAGTTTTCTGTGCCAACCATTGGGCCGCAGAATAAAAAAAATTTTTTTAATTTGATTTTATTTTTTTATTATTATTTTCTATTATTAAATCATCCATCCATCCATCCATTTTCTACCGCTTATTCCCTTATAAAAAAAAACAAGATTCACTTACAATTACTGCACCAACCCAAAAAACCTCCCTTTTTCATGACAAAGAAAAAGCTACAAAAAGGCTTGGGGACCGCTGCTTTAGACCCTTAACCATCCTGAACGTAGGTCAAAAACACAACTTTTCTCTGTGAATTTGTTTAAAAACATATGTGTTTCAAGTTTGGGTAAGCAAAGGATTAGTTTTGGGGATGCATGGTGGTCATTCTCTGTCTGGCTGTTTCCTCGTCAGTTCTTACTGATGAAGTGGGGATGGCTAGAGCCCAAGCCTTGTGGAAGTCTTGTGTGTGTGGACCAGAGTGGAGGCCTGCTTGGCCACATCCTTTACCTCTTTCCCTTTGCCTTGTGTGTGTGTGTGTGTGTGTGTGTGTGTGTGTGTGTGTGTGTGTGTGTGTGTGTGTGTGTGTGTGTGTGTGTGTGTGTGCGTGTGTGTGTGTGTGTGTGTGTGTGTGTGTGTGTGTGTGTGTGTGTGTGTGTGTGTGCGTGCGTGCGTGTGTGTGTGTGTGTGTGTCTGCAGGAGTCGCAGCTGCAGCTCAATAGGTCTTATCATCTGGAGGATATAAGATGTGATCCCAAGGACCTCAGCCCCTGCTCTGCTCTCCTCTGATCAGCTTGTGTTTTGCACATTTGTTTGCTTTAGACACGTGTTAGTTTTGCCTTTTTGTTCAACTGTCATACTCACTTTTGTCATCTTAAATATTGTTTTGAGCACGTTTCACTTCGGTTCTCGTCTCCCCGTTTTGTCGATGCGGCCCTGAGCCAGCCGTAACGCGACTTATAAATAACACTTTTCAAGTGTGTTATAAAAAAAAGAATAAATGCTGTTTCCCCATTTTCTAAATTGGCTGTGACATATTTAGTTGCCTGCTATCAAAAAATCGACTCCAGCCACCACTTCGAGCTGCCCTCGCCCAGGTCCCTTCCCTCACCATCTAATGAGCTGTCGATGCACAAACTCAATCTGATTTCTAATGATTGCTTTATTGACGAGGTGAGGGTCCACTCAGGTCAAACGGGCCTGCAACAACTACAGGCCAAATCAGTGGGAAAGTGAACTGATCGAAGCGGTAGACGCAGGTTTTATTGGGCGGGGCCGTTATGTATGTTTTCACTGTGCAGTAAATGTTGTCACATTTCTCGCACTTTTTGGTATTTGCATTGTTTTCCACACTCTGCCAAGATATAACCATGAGATGTGTGGTCAGGGTAGGCAGGTGAGATAGATAAAAATGTTTAATTAATACTCATATTTGACCATTAAACTGTGTTGTAAATGTATATTCTGTATGATTACGATCGTCTTTTTTTAACATTTACTTCACAAATTTTGCACACAGACCTAACATTAGGCAGCCCCTCATTATTACTTACTGGCTTACTGGCTGGTCTGCATGTCACAATGTTGCCAAACTATTGCTTAGAGCAGTGGTTCTCAACCTTTTTTCAATGATGTAACCCCTGTGAACATTTTTTTAATTCAAGTACCCCCTTATCAGAGCAAAGCATTTTTGGTTGAAAAAAACAGATAAAGAAGTAAAATACAGCACTATGTCAACAGTTTCTGATTTATTACATTTTATAACAGTGCAAAATATTGCTCATTTGTAGTGGTCTTTCTTGAACTATTTGGAAAAAAAGATATAAAAATAGCTAAAAACTTGTTCAAAAATAAATAAGTGATTCAATTATAAATAAGATTTCTACACATAGAAGTAATCATCAACCTAAAGTGCCCTCTTTGAGGATTGTAATAGAGATCCATCTGGATTCATGAACTTAAGTGTAAACATTTCTTCACAAAAAAAGAAATCTTTAACATCAATATTTATGGAACATGTCCACAAAAAATAATGCATTGTTGCATTTCTTTTCACAATTTATAAACTTACATTCATATTTTGTTGAAGTATTATTCAATAAATATATTTATAAAGGATATTTGAATTGTTGCTATTTTTAGAATATTAAAAAAAAATCTCACGTACCCCTTGGCATACCGTCAAGTACCAACAGGGGTACTCGTACCCCCATTTGAGAACCACTGGTTTAGAGAGACATTCTTACACAACTAATTTCTTGTTTGTACACTTTTGTGGAAATGGGTTCCCAAACTATGGCCCGCCAGCGCTCACGATTTGGCCCGCTGGAGACCTCAAATTACCTTTTGAGAACGTTAAAGTAGAATTTTGGTTTCAATACGGTTTGTCTTGACCAAGAGTATTGCATCTTTTATGAAATGCATCGGACCAATATGGTACCAAGTCCATCCATCCATCCATCCATCTTCTTCCGCTCGTCCGAGGTCGGGTCGCGGGGGCAGCAGCCTAAGCAGGGATGCCCTGACTTCTCTCTCACCAGCCACTTCGTTCAGCTCTTCCCGGGGGATCCCGAGGCGTTCCCATGCCAGCCGGGAGAGCTAGTCTTCCCAATGTGTCATGGGTCTTCCCCGTGGCCTCCTAACCGGTTGGATATGCCCGAAACACCTCCCTAGGGAGGCGTTCGGGTTGTACCAAATCAAACAACTTTTCCCACTAACGGTTTAAATAATCCAAAACCAACACAAAAAGTTACAATATTTTGCAGACCATAGGACGCACTAACGTCGAATGATCAATTTTCAATCTTTTTCATATATATGGCGCAATAGATTATAGGGCGCATTATAGGAGTCATATTTTTTAAGTGAAAAACACCTCCTTGGGGTCTACATAACATGTAATGGTGGTTCTTTGGTCAAAATATTCCATATATTATGATTTACAGATCATCTTCAAGCCGTTTTCTGACAGTCGCTTTAGGATGCGCCGTTTTGAGGGCGGTCTTACTTACATGGCTCACCTTCGAAAGCGTTTTCTCCCTGATATATTTGTTGTAGCGGTGTAGCGTGCAAGAACGGGTGTGGAAGAAATGTCAAAAGATGGAGCTAACTGTTCTAATGACATTCAGATTTTACTTAAAATCAATAACGCAGCAGCATCTCCTCATCCGCCGGAAACAACAACAACGCTGGAAATGTGTCCCGTGGAAAACCGTCCGACCGGAACCCTCTAAAGTTCCTTGGGTGAATAATGTAAACAAACAGCAGCTACCTGCCATGCTACTATGTCGTTGAGTCGTAAAAAATTTTTACAAAGTGCCTTCAAAGTGTTTGGATGAAAAAAAAAAGTTTTTAAATTCAGCCTTAACATTTATAATTAACATTTGATTTAGATTTAACATTTAGATTCAGATTGAAAATGTATAATTGAATTCAACATTTAGATTTAGATTCTACATTTAATGCTCACATTTAGATTTAACATTTAATAATGACATTTCAATTCAAGATCTGGCTTTATATTCAACATTAGTTTTAGAATGGACATTTACATTTAGATTTAACATTTAGATTTCCCTCGGACATCACATGCGTTATGTTCCAGATCAAATGGTTTTAGGTGAATACTGCGACGTTTGGACAATTTATTTTGTGATTGATATGAATACTATATCTATTTAAATGCTTGATAGGTCCTCCACACAACTTTCACACACACTTAAAACACATCATATGCTCTTAAAACACTTCAAACTATCACTTTAATATGAAACTTCATTTGGTACTCAAATGTCAATGTACTTGAAGGTTTCAACGATACTTAAAAATCTGCAATGCACAGAGAATGTGGGAAGTAAACAGCAAAGTGGCTAAGATGTTCATTATTTGTTATGGGGAAAATTTTTTGTTTTTACATAATTCAGTTTTTCCCTACCTTTTGGAACAAATGACAAACACTGAGGTCAATAAGCGCTGTAATTCCATATATGCATCAGTAGTGCTTATTGGTGGCTTTAACAGTATTTAATCTGTATTTATTTATCCACCCAGTGGCCTCGTGGTTAGAGTCTCCGCCCTGAGATAGGTATGTTGTGAATTCAAACCCAAAGACTATAAAAATTATACCCATTACCTCCCTGCTTGGCACTCAGCATCAAGGGCTGGAATTGGGGGTTAAATTACCAAAATTATTCCTGGGTGTGGCCACTGCTCTTGCCCACTGCTCCCCTCACCTCCCAGGGGTTCGAACAAAGGGACAAATTTTACCACACCTCGTGTGTGTGACAATCATTGGGTATTTAACTTTAACTTCAATTTAGATCAGAGCTGGGCCAAGGCATGTGTGTATAAATTATATGTACACATTTATCTGTACACATTTATCCTGCTGTATAATGTGTTTGTTTGGGTCCCTTTTTTAAAGGAAAACCAATACCAAAAGTCACAATGTCTGATAGATTTCTAAAAACGTTCTGACAGGCCACCTCAAAAAAACTGAATGGAATTTTACAGTTTTTTACTGAATGGGACACCCAAAATGTACATTAAAATAAAAAAAAACTGGGATTTACATTATTAACTATGAACAATAAATTACTGAATATTAACCACATATGAGCATCGCTCCTCTTTTATTTCTCAGACCAGCTCCTTGATAGTTGTGTATCTTTTACAATCAAGCAAATAAAAAATAAAAAACAACATCCATCCATTTCTACCGCTTATTCCCTTTTGGGGTTGCGGGGGGCGCTGGCACCTATCTCAGCTACAATCAGGCGGAAGGCGGCGTACACCCTGGACAAGTCGCCACCTCATCACAGGGCCAACATAGATAGACAGACAACATTCACACTCACATTCACACACTAGGGCCAATTTAGTGTTGACAATCAACCTATCTCCAGGTGCATGTTTTTAGAGGTGGGAGGAAGCCGGAGTACCCGTAGGGAACCCACGCATTCACGGGGAGAACATGCAAACTCCACACAGAAAGATCCCGAGCCTGGGATTGAAGCCAGGACTGCAGGACCTTCGTATTGTGAGGCACATGCACTAACCCCTTCTCCACCGTGAAGCCCCAAACAGCAACATATGAAAGCAAATTTAATAAATACCTACAATATGATATAATATCATGCAAAAATGTGCTTCCGCATCTGTTTCTGACACATGCTTGCGAGCTGGCTGCTCTAAAAACAAACCCCGCCCACCCTGTTTTGTTCCTCGTCTGAGCTGCTGTGACGTAGATTATCGTAAAAACTCATACAACACTCAAAAGCGCAGATTTCGACCATTGAAATACTTTATGTGGTTCAAGACTTACGGTCATTTAAAGGCCTACTGAAATGAGATTTTCTTATTCAAACGGGGAGAGCAGGTCCATTCTATGTTTCATACTTGATCATATTTTTGCTACAAGGACTTAGTAGAGAACATCCACGATAAAGTTTGCAACTTTTGCTTGCTAACAGAAAAGCCCTGCCTCTACCGGAAGTCGCAGACGATGACGTCACATGTTGATGTCTCCTCACATCTTCACATTTTTTTTAATGGGAGCCTCCAACAAAAACAGCTATTCGGACCGAGAAAATGACAATTTCCCCATTAATTTGAGCGAGGATGAAAGATTTGTGTTTGAGGATATTGATAGCGACGGAATAGAAAAAAAAAAAAACGCGATTGCATGGGGAGGGATTCAGACGTTTTTAGACACATTTTCTAGGATAATTCTGGGAAATCCCTTATCTTTCTATTGTGTTGCTAGTGTTTTAGTAAGTTTAATAGTACCTGATAGTCGGAGGTCTGTCTCCACGGGTGTGTTGACGAGCAGTGTCTCAGGGAAGTCGACGGCAGCTTTATGGGCGGCACAAGCTCAGCTGATCTCCGGTAAGAAGCGACTTTTTACCACAATTTTCTCACCGAAACCTGCCGGTCGACATTCGGTCGGGATCCATGTTCGCTGTGATCCATAGTAAAGTTTCACCTCCGTGAATTTTAAACAAGGAATCACCGTGTGTTTGTGTGGCTAAAGGCTAAAGCTTCCCAACTCCATCTTTCTACTTTGACTCCTCCAATATTAATTGAACAAATTGCAAAAGATTCAGCGACACAGATCTCCAAAATACTGTGTAACTATGCGGTTAAAGCAGACGACTTTTAGCTGTGTGTGTGTGTGCGCAGCGCTCACATTTCCTAACAGCCCGTGACGTCAAGCGTACACGTCATCATTACGCAACGTTTTCAAGAAAAAAGTTCCGGGAAATTTAAAATTGCAATTTAGTAAACTAAAAAGGCCGTATTGGCATGTGTTGCAATGTTAATATCTCATAATTGATATATAAACTATCAGACTGCCAGGTGGGTAGTAGTGGATTTCAGTAGGCATTTAAAAACAGCACTGCACATCATAACGGCGGCTGTAAAAGGTCTAAAAAAAAAATGTAAAGCGTCCAGCAGGCCAAATGGAAAATCCTAACGGGCCACATGTGGCCCGCAGGCCATATGTTGCCCAGGTCTGATTAGATGCTGGTTACACAACAGAGCAATTGACATCACAGTATCATTTTTTTTTTATGTGCACTATCTTATATTAAAGTCATATATATGTGCACATATTGCAAGTACTTTTATTCTTTATTAATCGCAGTTGAGTTTTAAATGGTCCTTGCTCTGTGTTTCCATCGTGTGACCTCGCCTTTATCAGATCCATCCATTGCAGTCTGCTAAATATTGCAATCTTGACGACAAATTTGTCCTGTGGGCGTGTAGTCGGTCCAGGAAGAGCCTGCGTGCGCCATAAATATTGCAGCGCCGTAATGCTACAATAAACAGAGATCACTTATTCATGAGCGTCTCCTCAAACATGACTCCATCCTTCTTTTTATTAAAAAAATACAAAAAACAATGCGCAAAGACATTTCAAAGAAAGCCATTCAATTTTTGGCTTTTCAGAGGGGACGTTGAAATAAAATAATCTGATCTGCTAGAGCCTCCAAAGATCAGACGGAAGCTCTCGTTCTCGCTCTGCCTGTGGAATGAAAAAAGGTTGGGGGGCTGGTGGGGGATAAACGCATTTCTCGTTTATCTCCCACTGTAAGATAAATAAACGCACTTGTACTTTTCACTGGAGCGGACCAAAATGCTAGCACCGCATGTCACGCACAGGAATGTAAATGAATAAAGAAGGTTACACTGCATTGTTTGGCGAGTGTCGTCATAAAAGGTTCAGAGGAAACGTGAGGAAAAGTTGTTTGTTACGGATCAGGAAAAACTAGGTTTTGCTTTTGTACTCATAATTACAGACTTATCATCCGAGGTACAATACAGGCCAAACGTTTGGGCGCCCCTTTTCCTCATTTAACGTGTTTTCTTTATTTTCATGACTATTTACAGTGTCGATTTTCACTGAAGGCATCACAACTATGAATGAACACATGTAGAATTATGTACTTAACAAAAAAAAGGCGAAATAACTAAAAACGTGTTTCAAAATATCCACCCTTATATATATATATATATATATATACACAAACACATATACTGTATATACATATATATATATATATATATATATATATATATATATATATATATATATATATATATATATATATATATATCAATCAGTGTTTACTTATATAGCCGTAAATCACTAGTGTCTCAAAGGGCTGCACAAACCACAACACAAACCTATAAATATAAATATATATATATATATATATATATATATATATATAGGCGCCAGCGCCCCCCGCGAACCCGAAAGGGAATAAGCGGTAGAAAATGGATGGATGGATATATATATATATATATATATATATATATATATATATATATATATATATATATACACAAACCACGTTTCCATATGAGTTGGGAAATTGTGTTAGATGTAAATATAAACGGAATACAATGATTTGCAAATCCTTTTCAACCCATATTCAATTGAATGCACTACAAAGACAAGATATTTGATGTTCAAACTCATAAACTTTATTTTTTTTTTTGCAAATAATAATTAACTTAGAGATTCATGGATGCAACACGTGCCAATGTAGTTGGAAAAGGACATGTTCACCACTGTGTTACATCACCTTTTCTTTTAACAACACTCAATAAACGTTTGGGAACTGAGGAAACTAATTGTCGAAACTTTGAAAGTGGAATTCTTTCCCATTCTTCTTTTATGTAGAGCTTCAGTCGTTCAACAGTCCGGGATCTCCGCTGTTGTATTTTAGGTTTCATAAGGCTCAGCACATTTTCGATGGGAGACATGTCTTGACTGCAGGCAGGCTAGGAAAGTACCCGCACTCTTTTACTACGAAGCCACGCTGTTGTAACACGTGGCTTGGCATTGTCTTGCTGAAATAAGCAGGGGCGTTCATGATAACGTTGCTTGGATGACAACATATGTTGCTCCAAAACCTGTATGGACCTTTCAGCATTAATGGTGCCGTCACATATGTGTAAGTTACCCATGCCTTGGGCACTAATACACCCCATACCATCACAGATGCTGGCTTTTGAACTTTGCATCTATAACAATCCAAATAGTTATTTTCCTCTTTGTTCTGGAGGACACCACGTCCTCTGTTTCCAAGTTTAATTTGAAATGTGGACTCGTCAGACCACAGAACACTTTATCACTTTGCATTAGTCCATCATAGATGAGCTCGGGCCCAGCGAAACCGGCGGCGTTCCTTGGTGGTGTTGATAAATGGCTTTCACTTTGCATAGTAGAGTTTTAACTTGCACTTACAGATGTAACGACCAACTGTATTCAGTGACAGTAGTTTTTTGAAGTGTTCCTGAGCCCATGTTGTGATACCCTTTAGAGATTGATGTTGGTTTTTGATACAGTGCCGCCTGAGGGTTCAAAAGTCCGTCATATCATCGCTTATGTGCAGTGATTTCTCCAGATTCTCTGACCTTAATGATGATTTTACAGACTGTAGATGGTAAAATCCCTAAATTCCTTGCAATACCTCGTTGAGAAATTTTGTTCTAAACCTGTTCAACAATTTGCTTACAAATTGGTGACCCTCGCCCCATCCTTGTTTGTGAATTACTTAGCATTTCATGGAAGCTGCTTTTATACCCAATCATGGCACCCACCTGTTCTCAATTAGCCTGCACACCTGTGGGGTGTTCCATATAAGTGTTTGATGAGCATTCCTCAACTTTATCAGTATTTATTGCAACCTTTCCCAACTTCTTTGTCACGTGTTGCTGGCATCAAATTCTAAAGTTAATGATTGTTTGCAAAAAAAAATTTTTTATCAGTTTGAACATCAAATATGTTGTCTTTGTAGCATATTCAACTGAATATGGGTTGAAAATGTTTTGCAAATCATTGTATTCCATTTATATTTACATCTAACACAATTTCCCAACTCATATGGAAACAGGGTTTGTATATATGTATATATATATATATATATATATATATATATATATATATATATATATATATATATATATATATATATATATATATATATATATATATATATATATATATATATATATATATATATCGTATTTCTTTGAATTGCCGTCGGAGCGTTAATTAATATAAAACCTCTTCTCACTCCCAAAGGCATGCGGTAAAGGCAAGCATGCGCTAATTATTTTGAAACATCTTCTTACTCCGGCGTTTACCAAAGGCATGTGGTGAATTTAGGCCTGCGCTTATAAATTTGAGTGTGATGTAAAGATACCATCATGAAAAGCACATTTAATAAATAAAAAAAACGTCATTATGGTCTTACCTTTACTTATAAATGAAGTCAATGCGCAGCTCCTTCTGATCAAAAGCATCGATAACTTGTTTATAGAAGTCGTCCTTATCTTTCTTCAGTTTTAAAAGTCTCTCTGTCTCGATGGAGATCTTCCTTTATTACCTCCTGCTTCGATTGAAAGTCCAGTTTAGAAAACTGTTTTATTTTAGATATGTAATCCTCCATGTTGCTCAAGCTGCTCACTCTTGCTGCTTGTTGTCACTTCTTCTGCAGCCGAGTAGTTGCAAGAAGGATCACTAGCGCCCTCTACCACCAGGAGGCGGTAGTCATTTAATGACTCATATTTGACACACGCAGCTACGGTATATTAATAAAACATAGCTGCTTACTGTTCTTTTTAGCATATTCAATAGTTTGGACTTAAATCCTACTAAATAGCTCTTAATCTTCTTCCCTTTTTGCGATTTCAAATTATTGAAATCTGCCTCCTCCATTTTGAACATGATGACAGTGTAAGTGTGACGAGTTTGACCCGGCAGAAATTCTAGACCAGCGCTAATAAAAATAATATTTTGCGAAACGAGTTTGACCCGGCGTTAATCCTGAGCCGGCGGTAATTCTAAGCATGCGCTAATTATTTTGCGAAACGAGTTTGACCCGGCAGTAATTCCAGGCAGGCGCATACTATATACCCGGCGGCAATTCAAGAAAATACGGTATATACATATACATATATATATACATATACATATATATACATATATATATATATATATGTATATATATATATATATATATATATATATAAATACATATATATATATATATATATATATATATATATATATATATATATATATATATATATATATACATATATATATATATATATATATATTCATATATTGGAGGTGGGAGGAAGGCGGAGTACCCGAAGGGAACCCACGCAGTCACGGGGAGAACTCCACACAGAAAGATCCCGCGCCCGGGATTGTTTCCTTTAATGTTAAAAAGCTTACAATGGTATGCAGAGGCAATTTTATAGACAAATTATACTATTTTTAGTCACGGTGAAGAGTGTGGGGGGGTTTGGGCGCAAAATATCTGGGGGGGGTAGAATATTTGAGAAGCACTGGTCTAGTTCTTCTATAAAAGCACAGTGGGACATGGGTTAGTGCATGTGCCTCACAATACAAAGGTCCTGAGCTCAATCCCGGGCTGGGGATGTTTTTGTGTGGAGTTTGCATGTTCTCCCCGTGACTGCGTGGGTCTCCTCCGGGTACTTCGGCTTCCTCCCACTTCCAAAGACATGCACCAGGGGATAGGTTGATTGGCAACACTAAATCGCCCTAGTGTGTGAATGTTGTCCGTCTATCTGTGTTAGCCCTGTGATAAGGTGACAACTTGTCCAGGGTGTACACCGCCTTCCGCCCAAATGCAGCTGAGAAAGGGACAAGCGGTATTAAATGGCTGGGTGGATGGTCAACTTTTCTATAAAAGCGTGTAAAAGTAAATAACTAACAAAATAACATATCCTGACATTGATTTTAAAAATTTTAGGAAAGTAATCTATTTTTTTGACTGTAAGAGCTGCACCTTTGTTTGCCATTTCAAGAAACCCATGAAAGGTTTGCGGGCACAGAATGGGCATGAACAGTGCGGTTCAGCTTTTGCTGCTAATGCTATTTGCACAAACACTTCCCATAAACCTTCCCGGTGAGTTAAGATATTGTTTTTAAAAAAAGTGTGTTTTCTTTTTACAGTCCAATATCCAACTAGTTTGCTCAAGGGGGCTCGGGCTAATATAAAGTGGAAATTTTAGACAGCCTTTTCCATGGCGAGAGGGAGCCACAGCAAATCATTTTTTTTTTGCTCATTAAGCCATCCAGAGGCCCACTGTGCTTCCATCAAAGCATCAGCGTCTTTTTTCACCCTCTAATTCATCTTCTGTTTGTGCAGCTGTTGGCTTTTGCAAGGCAGCGAACTGACGATTCCATAGGAGGATGCGTGCGTCACTCCCCTATAGGGCGTCTGCGCCCTTATTGCATGTGATCATGGGCTCCGTCAAGCGTTTCATCGTCAAATGTTTTTCACGGACAGTTTTGCAGTGACCCGCCTCATCTTGCCAAGGACACAGAGTTGAAGTTCACCATTATTTTCTAATGCTGTTTTTTTTTCAGCTAAAATTTTACTTTCAACGAAACCACTTACTCAATATCTTAACTGTAATTGATTAAATATCACCAGATGCCAATGCCAAATTAGAATTTTGGAACGAGGACTGGTGGGTATAAAGAACCTGTACTTTTAAAAAAGAGAGAAGTGAAGTTGGCACGTTGTGTAAATGGTAAATAAAAACAGAATACAGTGATTTTCAAATCCTTTTTAACTTATATTCAATTGAATATACTGCAAATACAATATATTTAAAGGGTAACATTATCACAATTTCTGAAGGGTTAAAAACAATAAAATCAGTTCCCAGTGACTTATTTTATTTTTCAAAGTTTTTATCAAAATTTTACCCATCACGCAATATCCCGAAAAACGGCTTCAAACTGCCTGATTTTCACCATCGGTATATCCACCCATCCATTATCCTGTGACGTCACAGCGTGAAACCACCAGACACAAACATGGCAGATAGCACAGAAAGGTATAGCGATAGTAGCTCGGATTCAGACTCGAATTTCAGCGGCGTAAGCGATTCAACAGATTACGCATGTATTGCAACGGATGGTTGGAGTGTGGAGGCAGGTAGCAAAAACGAAATTGAAGGAGAAACTGAAGCTATTGAGCCATATCACGACAGACAGCGGCACGGGAGGAAGCGAGGACGAATTCGGCGATCGCCTTCTAACCAACGATTGGTATGTGTTTGTTTGGCATTAAATGTGGGTGGAGGGAAAGGCTGGATGCAAATATAGCTACAAATGAGGCATAATGATGCAATATGTACATACAACTATCCTAAATAGCATGTTAGCATCGATTAGCTTGCAGTCATCCCGTGACCAAATATGTCTGATTGGCACACTCCACATAAGTCAATAACATCAACAAAACTCACCTTTGTGCATTCATGCACAACGTTATAAGTTTGGTGGACAAAATGAGAGAGAAAAAGAAGTGGCATATATCTTGTCTTAGCCAACATATCCAGGGGGTTTACCTCGCTCGTCTGCGGGAAGAGACTGCCGTCACCCCTGAATAGCTCACGCACTCTGGCAGATTCAGTGTTCTATTTTCCAATATTGCAGATTTCTTTGACTTTATTGTTGGAAATGCATCTGCTTTGAGGGTCGCAGGATATCCACACATTCTTTCCATCTCTATCGTAGCATAGGTGTCGTCGGTAAAGTATGCGGTACAAATGAGGTACTTTTGCATCTTTTGGCCACTGGTGCAAATTGAATCCGTCTCTGTTCGTGTTGTTACACCCTCCAACAACACACCGACGAGGCATGATGTCTCCAAGGTACGGGAAAACAGTCGAAAAAACGGAAAATAACAGAGCTGATTTCACTTGGTGCGTGTAATGAGATTGACAAAATGGCGGATCACTTCATGTTGTGACGTCACGGGTGAAAGGTCATCGCTCCGACAGCGAACAATTGAAAGGCGTTTAAATCGCCAAATTCCCCCTTTTAGAGTTCAGAAATCGGGTAAAAAAACATGCTCTTTTTTCTGCAACATCAAGGTATATATTGACGCTTACATAGGTCTGGTGATAATGTTCCCCTTTAACGTTTAAACTGGAAACCTTTTGTTATTTTTTGTAAATATTAGCTCATTTGGAGTGTGATGCCTGCAGCATGTTTCAAAAAAGCTGGCTCAAGTGGCAAGTAAGACTGACAAGGTTGAGGAATGCTCATCAAACACTTATTTGAAACATCCCACTGGTGAACAGGCTAATTGGGATAAGGTAGGTGCCATGATTGGGTATAAAAGCAGCTTCCATGAAATGCTCAGTCATTCACGAACAAGGACGGGGCAAGGGTGACCACTTTGTGAACAAATGAGTGAGCAAATTGTCGAACAGTATAAGAACAACATTTCTCAATGAGCTATTGCAAGCAATTTAGGGATTTCACCATCTACAGTCCATAATAAATAAATAAATAAATGGGTTGTACTTGTATAGCGCTTTTCTACCTTCAAGGTACTCAAAGCGCTTTGACATTACTTCCACATTTACCCATTCACACACACACATTCACACACTGATGGAGGGAGCTGCCATGCATGGCGCCAACCAGCACCCATCAGGAGCAAGGGTGAAGTGTCTTGCTCAGGACACAACGGATGTGACGAGGTTGGTACTAGGTGGGATTTGAACCAGGGACCCCCGGGTTGCGCACGGCCACGCTCCCACTGCTCCACGCCGTCCCATCAAAACGTTCAGAGAATCAGGAGTTGTTCAAACTACAAGTGTTTACAAAGTACAATGAAGAAGAATTTTGATAAACATTGTGAACTTTGTTCAAAAATTGTCATTCATGTCATTATGTGAATTGTGTCAGGCTTTCCCCTGACAGTTTGTCTATGATTTAGTTTTCCTCTGCATTTGTCTGTTTCCTCTGTGTTTAGTATATCCTGTCTTTAGTTCCTGTCTAATGCCCTTATTTTGTCAGCTTCCTGTCTTGTTCCCTGAGTGCTGTGTTCCTCCTCAGCTGCAGCTGATTGGCACCTGGTCACACCTTTTGCCAATCAGCCCGCTCCTATTTGTACCCTCTTCGTCTTGTGTCAGTTGCTGGATCATTGTATTGTCATTTGTATTGTCGTTGCCTCATGTCACTCTTGTGTCTTTGCTTCCTGTCATGTCTGGCATCATTTCAGCTATTACCTGTCATGCTACATCTTGTCCTGGTCGTCGTAGCGGTAAGCTGTTTTTGTTAGCCATTAGCTATTTCCAGTTTTTCTGTTTGTTATCCTCTAGCTTCCATGCTAAATTTCCTTTTTGTTTTTCTAGCTCCCAATGCTACCTCTCTTAGTTTTTTATTCCGCCCACGTGCGCGCTTTTGGTTTGAACCCTTTGTTTGATTTTGTCTTAGTATGTTTTAAAAATAATTTTTGCTCACTCCATACCTGCCTCCATATCTGCATCTTGGGGTTCAATACCAAATACCTCTGACAAATTGTAGCTGACTTGACTATTTAGAGAACTCCTTGATATAAATTGTGTTACAAGATGAGAACAGGAAGTGAACAAATGTGTTACTAATTGTTATGAAATGGAAAAGGGGGTGGATTATATAAGCTGTGCTTCTTCCTACTCCTTTTCGAACATGGTGTATCGAGAAAAGAGAATGTTTGAATTATGTCAGCAAGGCCTTCTCTGCTGGCCAAACATAACCAGAAATCATGATCATAATTAAAGATAAAAGTAGGTTTTTATTTACTTTCCCTAAATATCTAAAAGTATTCATATTCTCTTCTTGTCATATTAGGCTCCTTCCAGTGCAGTGGAGAAGTCTCTGGATGGATGCTACACCAGGATGCTGCGTGAAGTGCTTAACATCAACAAGAGTGCGCACGTAACCATCAGAATCCTCTACAAGGGAATACCAAGGGTGAGCGAGAAGATTGCTGTAAGGAGAATGAGACTAGCAGGATACTGCCAAAGACACCAGGAGCTGCCAGCAAATTGGTGCTGTGGGAACCAACACATGGACATCGGTCAAGAGGACGTCCAACACTAACATACGTGGACATATTCAAGAAGGATGCAGGAGCTCAGAGTACCAAGGAACTGGCCAAATGTATGGAGAATTGGCATGACTGGAAGCAACAACAACCTAGAGAGTGCTGTTGTTTTTAGTTTATCATTTGTATCCAATCAGAATTCAGCTAGCCTATGTTGTCATGCTGTATGAAATCTGCCCAAAGCCTTCAGAATCAACAATGCTGGCGTCCGTGCACTGTAAGTGAACGGGGACATACAGTTGATAGATAATTGCGACAGCCAATCAGATCACGAGTTGTTGTCAGTAAGGCCTTCAAGCTGGCCTCACTTTGAATGTGACATTCACGCTTCCTCTGATTGGATATTCACTGGTTTGAGCCGCGGCTCAGTGACAATCTACAATGTAAATAGTCATGAAAAAAAAGAAAACACATTGAATGAGAAGGTGTGTCCAAACTTTTGGCTTGTACTCTTTATATATATATATGTGTATGTATAATATTCAGTCGAGGTCAAAAGTTTACATACACTTATGAAGAAGATAATGTCATGTATGTCTTGAGTTTCCAATAATTTCTACATTTCTTATTTATTTGTGATAGAGCGATTGGAGCACATTCTATTTTGTCACAAAAACATTCATAAAGTTAATTTATTTTATGAATTTATTATGGGTCTACAGAAAATGCGACCAAATCTGCTGGGTCAAAAGTATACGTACAGCAATGTTTAGTTACATGTCCATTGGCAAGTTTCACTGCAGAATGGCACTCTTGGTAGCCATCCACCAGCTTCTGGCATGCTTCTGGTTGAATTTTTGACCACTCCTCTTGACAAAATTGGTGCAGCTCAGCAAAATGTTTTGGTTTTCTGTCATGGACTTGTTTCTTCAGCATTGTCCACACATTTAAGTCAGGACTATGCCGGTCAGGAGAGCCACACCGGGACCGTTAACGGATTAATTTAATTATTAATTTGATTATTAAATACATCCGATGATCATAAATTAATCAAAGTTAATTTTATTTTTAATTTCCTTTCTATTGATATATAAAATTATTAATCATATTCTCTTCATGCCAGGCTCCAATGTGGCTTGTTTTTACGTCAGAGTTTTTATCCAATCAGAAGTCTGCTGGCTTGATGCAAGAGCTTTATGAATCAACATAGTGTAACTGAACAGAACACATACAGTTGATAGGCAGTTGCAGAGAAATCACTGATACCCACTTTTTTAACCCACAACGAAGGAGAACAAAACGTTGATTAGGTGGCAGGTATATAGTTGCCATTTTCAAGAAGGATATTTAAAGAGAAACTACATCTTGTAAGACGATGTTGGCCAACCCTGGAAGTTAGCTCAACTGTCCCGGCTGTCAGAGTTAGTTTGAGTCGAACCCAAAGATGCAGAGAAGGAGGGAGGTATTTTGCAGGAAAACGTGATTTAATCAAAATAATAGAACAAGAAAAAACAAAAGGGTACTAACACAAAGCGCGCACAAGGCGAATAACAAACTAAGAGAGCTAGCGGGTAGCGAACAGGAAAACAGAAGTCGTTACTTGTAGAATGAAAACAAAACGGAAACAGAGAACAAAAGACAGTAAGCTACAAACAAACGAATATAGCTTACCGCTACACTGCAATGAAACGAGACGACAGGTAGCAACAACAATAGCGACATCGACAAGACAATAAACCAGAACTGACTGGAGGACAAAAACAGGTACAAATAAGAGTGGGCTGATTGACACCAGGTGTGGCCAGGTGCCATTCAGCCACAGCTGAGGAGAAACAGCGCACAGGGAAAAAAACAGGAAACAGACAAAATAAGAACGCTGACAGGATCTAAAAACAGGAAATACTAAACACACAGAGGAAAAACTAAAACACAAACAAACTGTCAGTGGCAAGCCTGACAGTAGCCCCCCCTCCCATAACGGATAACAGACATTTTACGAATCCCCCACCCCCTCCCCCCCAAAAAAACAAAACAGTCCAAAAGTCAAGGGAGGGTGGAGGGAGGACACGGTGGTGGGCCGCCAGGCCAAGTGTCCCCGTACCCAGCGGGGAAGAGTCAAGTGGCGACGGCGAATAGAACGCCGCTGCAATTTGCGAGGCGGTCACCCATGAAACGACCACCTCAGTGGCCGACAAGAGTATGGTGGCGCCCTGAGCTGCTGGCCCACTGGACAGAATGGTGGCGCCCCCTTCTGCTGGCCCACCGGAGAGGATGGTGGCGCCTCCTGCTGCTGGCCCACCGCAGAGGATGGTGGCGCCCACTGCTGCTGGCCCACCGGAGTGCTAAGTGGCGTCTGCTGGCCCACCGGAGTGCGTGGTGGAGTCTGCTGGCCCACCCGAGTGCGTGGTGGAGTTTGCTGGCTCACCGGAGTGGGTTGTGGCGTCTGCTGGCCCACCGGAGTGCGTGGTGGCGTCTGCTGGCCCACCGGAGTGCGCGGTGGTGCCTGCTGGCCCACCGGAGTGCATGGTGGCGCCGTAGGTTGCAGACCCACCGGAGATGATGGTGGCGTCTGCCGGCCCACCGGAGATTATGGTGCCGTCTGTTGCAAAACCACTCGAGGTGATGGCGCCATCTGTTGCAGACCCACTTGAGATGATGGCGCCGTAGGTTGCAGACCCACAGGAAGTGATGGCGCCGTAGGTTTCAGACCCACCGGAGGTTATGGTGGCGTCTGCCGGCCCACCGGAGATGATGATGGCGTCTACCGGCCCACCAGAGAGGATGGCGCCGTCTGTTGCAGACCAACTGAGACGCGAAGTAGTTGTGCCTCCCCATCTGCACAGCTACTGACAGCCCCCCCTTTAAGGGACGGATCCAAAACGTCCCCAGATAGGCCCACGGACAACAGGGGTTGGTGGGAGAGGGCTTGAAACGCGGGCGAACTCTTCTTTAATTTAGTCATTAGCTCTAGCGCTAAATTAAGCCTCTCCGCCATGGACATCTCTGCGGGGTTCGAATTAGGCTGGATAATTCTGTCAGAGCCGCTACGCTGCAATGAAACGACACGACAGGTAGCAACGACAAGAGCGACATCGACAAGACAATAAACCAACACTGACTGGAGGACAAAAGCAGGTACAAATAGGAGCGAGCTGATTGACACCAGATGTGGCCAGGAGAAACAGCGCACAGGGAAAAAAACATGAAACAGACGAAATGAGAGTGCTGACAGGAACTAAAAACAGGAAATACTAAACACACAGAGGAAAAACTAAAACACAAACAAACTGTCAGTGGCAAGCCTGACACCGGCGATGAAATGAGGAAATGCTCTCCACTTCTAGTCGAATCAGCCAACTACGAGGGCTACCACTGGCTTCTACGGCGTTAAATGGGTGCTACAAAATTGTGAGTTCAAATATTTTATTTCTTTCATGTTTGATGTTTTTTACTATTTAAATTTTGACAGTACACATAAAATATATTGCTGAATGATTTTTGAATGCAGCACAAAATAACCCGTTATGTACATTGGTTGGGGTGATTCAATACCCAGTAGTGCGTAAATGTGTTCCCGTATAGCATTTCTCCAGCAATGGTCATTTGGTGACCTAAATGATGGTATTTTGAGAGGTAATCATTGAAGTCGGACATTACTGAAGGCATAGGTGGGAAACGCACGGCCTGCCACTGGTATCATGTAGTCAATGTTCCCTTTAAGGCAGTGGTCCCCAACCTTTTTGTAGCTGAGGACACACAGGGGGGGTTATTTATTTATTTTTTTTTATCATGAGAAAGGGAGGTTTTTGTCATGAAAGAGGGAGGTTTTTTTTGGGTTGGGGCACTAATTGTAAGTGTATCTTGTGTTTTTTTAATTTAAAAAAAATAAAAATAAATTCAAAAAAACTTCATAAAAAATTCTTCTGCGGCCCGGTGTTTGGGGACCACTGCTTTACGGTACACGCCTGTGCAATTGCACACTACTCACGCATCCTCTGCGCACGGCAAATCTAGGCCGCACACAAAATCAAATAAAAAGATAAGCGCATAACAGTGTGCACGTCTGCCGTCGCTCACATGTGCGCCACTGAATGCTTAAGGAGTTTTGGCGTTTGCTCACACATGAAAAATTGGAGGGAAAATTGCATGTAGTATATGTTTACATGTTGGAAATAAACTCTAACCATAACCACATAGACTTAACAAACCACTTACATTTGAATATAACAAAATACTTAATTATATTTACTTTTTTTTAGCTTTTTCCACATTTACATTTTAGTTTGTATTTGTGTAGACATGTTCACCAGTTAAAAGCTCATGTGTAGGTCATGCATGCAAAGTTGTAAAGACTTCAAAATGCACCTCAAATTTTTTGGGGACTCAGGCAAATGAAAGAAATGTTTCCTTCTCCAATTATTTACCTTGTCATTTCCTAAAAGCCGGAAGACATTCAGGCCCCATGACACCTTGAATTGGCCCTTGGAATGGTCCCCGCTCTACAACCATACACAACACCACTGCTTGAAATAAATGTTAAAATCACACCTCGTTCTCGTGAACGCAATATTGTGTATGGTCTCTGAAATGATTGTACAGTAGATTACTCACTTTTAGCCCCGAAGAAGCGCCATTGGGCCCTGCGATGAGATGGCGACTTGTCCAGGGTGTACCCCGCCTTCCGCCCGATTGTAGCTGAGATAGGCGCCAGCGCCCCCGCGACCCCGAAAGAGAATAAGCGGTAGAAATGGATGGATGGATGGAGAAGCGCCATTGCTCTGCCCGCTGGTGAAGGCTTGAAACACGACATCCACTTCATGCAAATACTTCAGTCATATCCCACTTCATTCCTCTCATTTGGGGCCAGGCGTCAGGCTCCTGCAATCCCAGGCTTAATCTGTTCTGCCAAAAGTTGGTCAACTTGATCGTTGCAGGGAAGATAAATGCCGATTTTAGCTGTGCCGTTAGCATGAAGTGTCCTGTTGTCGTTCAATATCAGTCACATAAAAGGTTCACCAATACGAAGATGTGTTATTGATGAGGCAGGAGTCCAAGATGAGGTGTACCAACAGTTTTACTTTCCACTTAACATGAATAAACGCAGAGGTGGTAGTAACGTGCTACATTTACTCCGTTACATCTACTTGAGTAACTTTTGGGATAAATTGTACTTCCAAGAGTAGTTTTAATGCAACATACTTTTACTTTTTACTTGAGTATATTTATAGAAAAGAAACGCTACTTTTACTCCGCTCCATTTATCTACATTTAGCTCGCTACTCACTACCGATTTTTATCAATCTGTTAATGCACGCTTTGTTTTGTTTTGTCAGAGAGACCTTCAAAGTAGTATCTATCACATGCCTGCGTTTCACCAATCAAATGCAGTCACTGGTGACATTTGACTCCGTTTCACCAATCAAATGCAGTCACTGGTGACATTTGACTCTGTTTCAACAATCAAACGGAGCCAGGCGGTCACACGATTAACTGCATATGTTTTTAATTTTTTTTATAAACCTTTATTTATAAAGTTCAACATTTACAAACAGTTGAAAATAATAATTAAAGTAAGTATAAAAACAGTACAAAACAGTATAAAAACCGTACAAAACAGCGCCAGTGGGTTATAAATTCAAAGTAACTAAAATAGAATACAAAAAAATATGTATATATAAAATCAACAAAGTGCAAAGCCATAGCCTCACTCAATCTCAGTAAATCTGCTTACTTTCTGCTGTAAAGTGGTTCCATTTACACATCTTCAACTTTATTAAGTATTTATTACTTGGTGTTGTTTCAAAATAGTTTAGCATGCCTGCTTCTGACTTGTGTAACATGTCTAGCCTCGTCCTCTAGTGATAATGGTACATGGTAATAATACCGATATAACTATTTATTGTGACGACGTGTTTATGCTACAAAGTTTACATCGTCGAGTGGTCTGCTGCTTCCTCGCTTCCCTACTCCTTGGAAGTTCATTGTAGATCATAAATCATGCCTCTCACCTGGATAGAAGAAGACTGAGGCAAATTCCAACAAGTTGGTACATTGTGACCGTCAATTCAAACCCGGTAATGGCGAGAACGACACGAAAAGAAGCTTGGCTCCACCTCCCTTTTCTTCATGAGGATTATCAATCAATCAATCAATGTTTACTTATATAGCCCTAAATCACTAGTGTCTCAAAGGGCTGCACAAACCACCACGACATCCTCGGTAGGCCCACATAAGGGCAAGGAAAACTCACACCCAGTGGGACATCGGTGACAATAATGATCCAGTGGGACGTCTGTGACAATAATGATTATGAGAACCTTAGAGAGGAGGAAAGCAATGGATGTCGAGCGGGTCTAACATGATACTGTGAAAGTTCAATCCACAATGGATCCAACACAGTCGCGAGAGTCCAGTCCAAAGCGGGTCCAACTCAGCAGCGAGAGTCCCGTTCACAGCGGAGCCAGCAAGAAACCATCCCAAGCGGAGGCGGATCAGCAGCGCAGAGATGTCGAGGCGGATCAGCAGCGCAGAGATGTCCCCAGCCGATACACAGGCAAGCAGTACATGGCCACCGGATCGGACCGGACCCCCTCCACAGGGGAGAGTGGGACATAGAAGAAAAAGAAAAGAAACAGCAGATCAACTGGTCTAAAAAGGGAGTCTATTTAAAGGCTACAGTATACAAATGAGTTTTAAGGTGAGACTTAAATGCTTCTACTGAGGTGGCATCTCAAACTTTTACCGGGAGGGCATTCCAGAGTACTGGAGCCCGAACGGAAAACGCTCTATAGCCCGCAGACTTTTTTTGGGCTTTGGGAATCACTAACAAGCCGGAGTCCTTTGAACGCAGATTTCTTGCCGGGACATATGGTACAATACAATCGGCAAGATAGGATGGAGCTAGACCGTGTAGTACTTTATACGTAAGTAGTAAAACCTTAAAGTCACATCTTAAGTGCACAGGAAGCCAGTGCAGGTGAGCTAGTACAGGCGTAATGTGATCAAACTTTCTTGTTCTTGTCAAAAGTCTAGCAGCCGCATTTTGTACCAACTGTAATCTTTTAATGCTAGACATGGGGAGACCCGAAAATAATACGTTACAGTAGTCGAGGCGAGACGTAACAAACGCATGGATAATGATCTCAGCGTCTTTAGTGGACAGAATGGAGCGAATTTTAGCGATATTATGGAGATGAAAGAAGGCCGTTTTAGTAACGCTTTTAATGTGTGCCTCAAAGGAGAGAGTTGGGTCGAAGATAATACCCAGATTCTTTACCGTGTCGCCTTGTTTAATTGTTTGGTTGTCAAATGTTAGAGTTGTATTATTAAATAGAGTTCGGTGTCTAGCAGGACCGATAATCAGCATTTCCGTTTTTTTGGCGTTGAGTTGCAAAAAGTTAGCGGACATCCATTGTTTGATTTCATTAAGACACGCCTCCAGCTGACTACAATCCGGCGTGTTGGTCAGCTTTAGGGGCATGTAGAGTTGGGTGTCATCAGCATAACAGTGAAAGCTAACACCGTATTTGCGTATGATGTCACCTAGCGGCAGCATGTAGATGCTGAAGAGTGCAGGGCCAAGGACCGAACCCTGGGGAACTCCACACGTTACCTTAACGTAGTCCGAGGTCACATTGTTATGGGAGACACACTGCATCCTATCAGTAAGATAAGAGTTAAACCAAGACAGGGCTAAGTCTGACATACCAATTCGTGTTTTGATACGTTCTAATAAAATATTATGATCGACGGTATCGAAAGCAGCGCTAAGATCGAGGAGCAGCAACATAGATGACGCATCAGAATCCATCGTTAGCAATAGATCATTAGTCATTTTTGCGAGGGCTGTCTCCGTGGAGTGATTTGCCCTGAAACCGGATTGAAAGGTTTCACATAGATTGTTAGACGCTAAGTGTTCATTTAACTGCTCCGCAACAATTTTTTCGAGGATTTTTGAAATAAAGGGAAGGTGAGACACCGGTCGGTAGTTTACCATGAGGTCAGGATCGAGGTTAGGTCTTTTAAGAAGAGGATGAATAACCGCTTTTTTGAATGCTAGGGGAACAGTGCCCGAGGAAAGTGATAAGTTTATAATATTTAGCACTGATGGACCTAATAATACAAAGAGCTCCTTGATCAGTTTCCCAGGAAGAGGGTCAAGTAAACATGTTGTTTGTTTTATTCCATTTACACGTTGTAACAATTCCTCTAATGTTATTTCCTCAAAACGAGAGAAACTATTTTGGAGGGCAGTATCCGCCGTATATACAATCGTGTCAGTGTTAATAGAACCCCGTTGTAGCTGGGACGCATTGTCTTTAATCTCCTTTCTAATGACTTCAATTTTCTTACTAAAGAATTGCATAAAGTCATCAGCTGAGTGGGTGGAGCTACTGGAAGGAGTCCCTTGTTGGGTTAGCGATGCTACCGTACTAAACAAAAATTTAGGATCGTTTTTATTACGGTGGATGAGATTTGAGTAATAATTAGCTTTAGCTAAGGTAAGCATGCGTTTATAAGTTATTAAACCATCACTAAATGCTTGATGGTGCACCTCAAGTTTAGTCGTGCGCCATTTGCGTTCCAGCTTTCTGCATAATAATTTCTGAGCTCTAGTTTCTTCTGTAAACCACGGGGTGCGCTTTTTTGGAGCCTTTTTTAACTTTAGCGGTGCTATGTTATCAATGGTTTCGCGCAGGGCGTTGTTAAAGTTGTTAGTGAGGTTATCAATAGAGCCCACATACTTTGGGAATGGTGCCATTACCGAGGGCAGTAGGTCAGCAAGAGTTGTCGTTGTGGCCGTATTAATGTTGCGGCTGCTATAGCAGTTATTATTATTATTAGTTTGACGAACATGCGTCTGAACCTCGAATTTTATAAGGTAATGATCGGACAATACTTTAGTATACGGGAGTATCGTAACTTTGGAAGCGGTGATACCCCTGACAAGCACTAGGTCTATCGTATTACCGTTGCGATGCGTGGGTTCATTTATTATTTGTGTGAGACCACAGCTATCAATTATAGTCTGGAGCGCTACGCACGGTGGGTCCGATGGGGTATTCATATGGATATTAAAGTCCCCCATTATGATTATATTATCGGCGTGTGTCACTAGATCAGCAACGAACTCTGAGAATTCATTGATAAAGTCCGAACAGGGCCCTGGGGGGCGGTAGATAACAGCCAGGTGTAGAGGCAGCGGTGTGACAGACCTCATAGTAAGCACCTCAAACGATTTATATTTATTATTTATGTTAGGACTAAGGTTAAAGTTTTCGTTGTATATTAGTGCGACCCCCCCACCCCTTTTAAGTGGACGGGCAATATGCGCATGTGTAAAGTTAGGAGGACATGCCTCATTTAGCGCAAAAAAGTCGTTTGGTTTAAGCCAGGTTTCACTGAGACCGATGACGTTAAGATTGTTGTCTCTGATGATATCATTAACTAACAACGTTTTGGGAGACAATGATCTTATGTTTAAAAAACCTATATTATAGGTAGTGGGCTGTTTTAGGGAATTTTTGATCAAATTATCCGTAGTAGCAATATTAATAATGTTGTGTTTATTATGCCCAGTGCATTCAGTATAATTACGACCATATCTAGGAATTGATACGACGGGAATGTTCCGATTGTTTGATTGTTGCTTTGATAAACTGCACGCATCATGGTTAGCCTCCTCAGTAACGGGGATTTTCCGATTGTTTGTTTGTTGCTTTGATAAACTGCACGCATCATAGTTAGCCACCTCAGTAAAACACATGTCCAACTCTGAAACACTCAAAGCAGAAAAAACTTGTTCTAATTTAATTGACTCCTTACCCAGACCAGTAGTCTCGCATTTTCCATCTAAATCCGTCTTCGGGATGGAGGAAAGTGGTGTT
The DNA here is from genome assembly GCF_033978795.1 of Nerophis ophidion. Lineage (NCBI taxonomy): Eukaryota > Metazoa > Chordata > Actinopteri > Syngnathiformes > Syngnathidae > Nerophis > Nerophis ophidion. The sequence goes on along the minus strand of NC_084615.1, from coordinate 35,683,782 downwards.
CTGTGGGGATTAGCCTTCTGCTTTGTTTTTAGCCCCGCTCGGCATCTGCGCTTCCGATCACACCGCTGGCGTCTGCTCCGTAGACGGCCCCCGCTGCTACTAGACTCCGCTGCTTCACAGGCCGCTGGATGTAGCCGCCGACGTATCCCCATGCTAGTTAGCATGTTTAGCACGCCCGCGTCTATCAGTCCAAAACGGCCCGATATGTCCATATCCAGAAGTGTCTGGCGGTCGTACGTGATCACGGAGTGACCACGATGCGAGCCAGCCATGAAGTCTGCAGAACTGTCCGGCATTTCCGCCAAATGTTCCATCTTTAGCAAGAGCACCGCAGTGTCGCAGCCCGTCCGGGCGCCGCCTCCTGAGCAAGACTTATGAGTCATTATGAGTCATTCTTCATCTAAACGGGAGCATAGCAAGATTCAGTCGGCAGTCGGTAAGTTTGTTGGCTCTTATGATGTCTGCAGTGAGTGAAAAAAGCATACGCCGTGATGCGTTTTTGAAATTAATAATGCATACGCTTAAAAGATTAAAATATGTAAATACTTTAATATGTAAATATTACCACATTACACACTTACATCACCTATATAAAACCTTAATGGAGGTGTTTGGATGTTTTTAAGGGCTCTTTAGGCATAATTCAACGGCTACCATAGTCTCCATTGTAAGCAGACTATTGATCGCATGTATTTATTATTTAGAATACATTTAAAAAATACACACGTCTGTCTGTCTTTCATAATGACTGTGAGCGATAGGCAAAATTCCTAAAAAAGTTAACTTCCCCTTTAACAAACTCCATCTTTACATGATATCAATGATATCAATAATAAGTTGCTGGCACGGCCACTCTACCAACCAAGCTATGCCGGTTGTGTGGATGTGAGACCTAATTTAGGCAAAAAAATGATTGAAAAATAAAAAACTTTTATAAAACAAAACAAAAAAAACTGTGATAAAGTGTAAATATGAAGAGCGAAGTGGCTTTATCAATCAATCAATCAATCAATCAATCAATCAATCAATCAATCAGTTTATTTATATAGCCCTAAATCACAAGTGTATCAAAGGGCTGCACAAACCACAACGACATCCTCGGTACAGAGCCCACATAAGAGCAAGGAAAAACTCACACCCAGTGGGACGTCAGTGACAGTGACAATGATGACAATGATGACAATGAGAAATCTTGGAGAGGACCCCCCCCAGGGGACCGAAAGCAATGGATGTCAAGCGGGTCTAACATGATATTGTGAAAGTCCAATCTATAGTGGATCTAACATAACGGTGAGAGTCCAGTCCAAAGTGGATCCAATATAGTAGCGAGAGTCCCGTTCATATTGGAGCCAGTAGGAAACTATCCCAAGCGGAGGCAGATCAGCAGCGCAGAGATGTCCCCAACCGATACACAAGCGAGCGGTCCATCCTGGGTCCCGACTCTGGACAGCCACACTTCATCCATAGCCACCGGACCTGTGTCACCCCCATTCCCCCCTCCACAAGGGAGAGGGGGGCAGAGGAGATAAAGAAAAGAAACGGCAGATCAACTGGTCTAAATAGGGGGTCTATTTATAGGCTACAGTATACAAATGAGTTTTAAGATGAGACTTAAATGCTTCTACGGAGGTAGCATCTCGAACTGTTACCGGGAGAGCATTCCAGAGTACTGGAGCCCAAATAGAAAACGCTCTATAGCCCGAAGACTTTTTTTGGGCTCTGGGAATCACTTTTAAGCCGGAGTCCTTTGAACGCAGATTTCTTACCGGGATATATGGTAGAATACAATCGGCAAGATAGGCTGGAGCTAGACAGTGTAGTATTTTATACGTAAGTAGTAAAACCTTACAGTCACATCTTAAGTGCACAGGAAGCCAGTGCAGGTGAGCCAGTATAGGTATGTATATGTAGGTATATATGTGTATTTAAAAGGTAAATACAGTATAGGCGTAATATGATCAAACTTTCTTGTTTTTGTCAAAAGTCTAGCAGCCGCATTTTGTACCAACTGTAATCTTTTAATGCTAGACATGGGGATACCCGAAAATAATACATTACAGTAATCGAGACGAGATGTAACGAACGCATGGATAATGATCTCAGGGTCAGTATTGGACAAAATGGAGCGAATTTTAGCGATATTACGGAGATTTAGTAACGCTCTTAATGTGTGGCTCAAATGAGAGAGTTGGGTCAAAGATAATATCCAGATTCTTTACCGAGTCGCCTTGTTTAATTGTTTGGTTGTCAAATGTTAAAGTTGTATTATTAAATAGAGGTCGGTGTCTAGCAGGACCGATAACCAGCAGTTCCGTTTTCTTGGCTTTGAGTTGCAAAAAGTTAGCGGACATCCATTGTTTAATTTCATTAAGACACGCCTCCAGCTGACTTTGCTTTAGGATCAGACTAGTTATTTGAGCAAAAACTAGCCAAGAAAAATGTGTAAAAATTGAAGAACTTGTGTCTAAGAAGCAGCTGAGAACACTTTCAAAGATTGTGTTTTGGCTTTCCAATCACGCTGCGAGGCTGAGCCAGGTTGGGCCTTGAGCCCAAACATTCCTGGCTACATGAAGACTAATGAGGTGTCCTGGGTGAACATTAAGCGTAATTTCTATGCAGGAATGTTTTTTTTCTCGCTCCTATGCAGCTGGGCTTCAAGATACAACTGACATACAAATATTGGGAATGTCGTCTATTCAACGAGTGCAGCATAAACAATCCCGATCCTTTTGTTTTTTATGTTTCTTATCGCTCGGTCGCCTCAAGGCTGACTTTGTTCAATGACAGCGTGCATTTGTCACCGGCGTCTGCAAATAAGGACGCTCGTGTGCATGCAAGCCGCCAGCGACTTTGCTCCCGGGGCACCTGGGTTGTTTGTTGTTGTCGCTGCTGCGCATTGAGTGAAGGCATTATCGCCACGCTGACACAGGTTGAAACTAATCATCCCTCCACTGAGTGAGGATCAATAACTACACAATTGACTGAGAGCATGACAAGACCTGCAAAGAAGAAGTGTTGTCACATATCACATAAAGTGCTTCAGATGTAATGACGGAAAATCGTGGTACGCTGTATACTTCGGTTTTAGGGAAATAATTTATTTTGGGTTCAGAATACAAAACAGCTTTAATGATTTCAAATGTATGATGAAATGTATAATAAACTGCAATCCCCAATTGGGATGACAACCTTTCACATTTGAATCGATATAGTACCAATTACAGGTTTGTAAAAATGGGCCAAAATTTACCATTGCTTGTGTTTTCCCCCGAGGGTCCGTGCTGGGGCCAAAACTGTTTAATGTGTATATTAATGATATATTCAGTACATCCAAAGTACTGAAGCGGTGAATTTCTGCTTCAGTACTTTAGATAAAGTACTGAATAAAGTACTTTCTATTCTATTCTATTCTAATCTATTCTATTCTAATGTATACTATTTGCAGACGACACAAATATATTCTACAGTAGTGATGACTATAATGAACTCATAAATAACATAAACACAGAAATATTGTAGAAAAAAATGTATGGACCTAAATACATTATCCTTGAATATAAATACATTAAGATAGGGATGTTTGAAAATCGCAACATAACAAAAAAAATAAGTATTGATGGTAGCCAAATTGAAATCGTAAATGAGAATACATTTTTGGGGACAAATAATTGATAGTAAAATATCCTTGAAACCTCATGTCAGACACATTAAAGCAAAAATCTCCAAAAGCCTCTCAATTATAAAATTATGTCACATCCGACAAGCCTGACTTTAATTTCTCGGATTAGTGATTGTGCTGTTTAAAAGAACAAAAAAAGGATTACTCCCTACATACATATATATATATATACAAAGTATGTATATATCCATATGTCTATATATATATATATATATACAAAGAATGTAAACAGCCATATGTATATACACACACACACATATATATATATATATATATATATATATATATATATGTGTGTGTGTGTTAAATCCATTAAAAGCATTACTAAAACGGCCTTCTTTCATCTCCGTAATATCGCTAAAATTCGCTCCATTCTGTCCACTAAAGACGCTGAGATCATTATCCATGCGTTTGTTACGTCTCGCTTCGATTACTGTAACGTATTATTTTCGGGTCTCCCCATGTCTAGCATTAAAAGATTACAGTTGGTACAAAATGCGGCTGCTAGACTTTTGACAAGAACAAGAAAGTTTGATCATATTACGCCTGTACTGGCTCACCTGCACTGGCTTCCTGTGCACTTAAGATGTGACTTTAAGGTTTATTACTTACGTATAAAATACTACACTGTCTAGCTCCATCCTATCATGCCGATTGTATTGTACCATATGTCCCGGCAAGAAATCTGCGTTCAAAAGACTCCGGCTTATTAGTTATTCCCAAAGCCCAAAAAAAGTCTGCGGGCTATTGAGCGTTTTCCGTTCGGGCTCCAGTACTCTGGAATGCCCTCCCGGTAACAGTTCGAGATGCCACCTCAGTAGAAGCATTTAAGTCTCACCTTAAAACTAATTTGTATACTCTAGCCTTTAAATAGACTCCCTTTTTAGACCAGTTGATCTGCCGTTTCTTTTCTTTTTCTCCTATGTCCCACTCTCCCCTGTGGAGGGGGTCCGGTCCGATCCGGTGGCCATGTACTGCTCGCCTGTGTATCGGCTGGGGACATCTCTGCGCTGCTGTTCCGCCTCCGCTTGGGATGTTTTCCTGCTGGCTCCGCTGTGAACGGGACTCTCGCTGCTGCGTTGGATCCGCTTTGGACTGGACTCTCGCGACTGCGTTGGATCCATCATGGATTTAACTTTCACAGTAATATGTTAGACCCGCTCGACATCCATTGCTTTAGTCCTCTCCAAGGTTCTCATAGTCATCATTGTCACCGACGTCCCACTGGGTGTGAGTTTTTCTTGCCCTTATGTGAGCCTACCGAGGATGTCGTTGTAGTTTATGTTGTGGTTTGTGCAGCCCTTTGAGACACTAGTGATTCAGGGCTATATAAGTAAACATTGATTGATTGATTGATATATGTGTGTGTGTGTGTGTGTGTGTGTGTGTGTGTGTGTGTGTGTGTGTGTGTGTGTGTGTGTGTGTGTGTGTGTGTGTGTGTGTGTGTGTGTATGTGTATATGTACATATGGTTATATACATACTTTGTATAAAAAATCACTCAATCAATGAGGCAAAAAACGGAATTTAGAAAAACACAATAACTCACCAATTAGGTTTGGACGAAGGATAACAAAGGGCGCTCGAAGGAGGAAAAAGTAAACCCAAAATTACAGCAAAATGATTTTTCGATCCAAAGAGGAAAACCAGGAAAAAGGCAAGACAAGGATATCAAGATGGACATGGGCATGGACGCTAGAAAGACACATAAGCACGAGACGATCTGGCACAGGACAAGAGGAGGCATGAGCTTAAATAGGATATGAGGATAATGGGAAACAGGTGGAAACAATCAAGGGTCAGGGATGACGTCAGACTGGTGACACAAGAAGAAGGGCCGTGATCTGAAACAAGACGATTTGCTTTTCAAAATAAAACATGTAAATCACAAGACAGAAAAACCAAGACAAGACTTCCCTCACCGCGACAGCTTGTATATATATATATATATATATATATATATATATATATATATATTTTAGGGCTGGGCAACGATTAAAAATTTTAATCGAAGTTAACCGCACTATTTCTCTGATTAATCGCGATTAACTGCATTTTAAAGCGTCTGCATTATTAAAGCCCAATAATGAATTCAAAAGTAGTGTGTAATGCACCTTTATTGGAATATTCTCCCACATGAACAAAAGTTCCAAAACATTTGTTGTGCAAACACAATTTAAATCAGTTCTTGTTAAACAGTAGCAGTTAAATAGCATATTTTATGAAAATCAACTCAAAAAATGTAAATACAAACATTTAAGCTTATTGCCACTGCCAGGGTATTTAAATTATCCTGTTTGTTATGGAAAATAAATATAACATACATACAAATCTCTGAGCCACAATCATAACATCTGAACAGGCAATTTCTGAGGTAACAGCAGAAACATTTTTTTTTATCAGGGATCTTATGTTTAAAAAACCTGTATTATAGGTAGTGGGCTGTTTTAGGGAATTTTTGATCAAATTATCCGTAGTAGCAATATTCATAATGTTGTGTTTATTCTGCGTAGTGCACTTAAGATAAATATGACCATATCTAGGAATTGATATGATGGGAATTTTCCGATGGTTTGCTTGGTGCTTTGATAAACTGAACGCATCATATACATGGTACTACATTGTGATGTTATGAGCCTGGGAAAAAAAAAAACTACCCTACCCAGCATGCAACAGGAGTGACGAGCATGCGCGATAGCCCGGTATAGGTTGTGTGTCGCCATGACGGCATCTTGTATGTTGTGATATGCACGCTCTGAAAGCAAACGTTAAGAACTCAGCCATCCCTCCTCGTCTGCATTATTCATAAATAGACAGACAACACCTATACTCCGCTGCGTCACAGGCCGCTGGATGTACCCGGCAAAGTATTCCCATGCTAGCTAGCCGGTCTAGCAAGCACACGTCATTCAGTCCAAAACGGCCCGATCTATCCACATCCAGAATTGTCTGGCGGTCGTAAGTGATCCCAGAGTGACCACGCTGTAAGCCAGCCATGAAATTTGCAGAATTGTCCGGTATTTTTGCCAAATGTTCCATCTTTACCAAGAGCCCCTCGACACCGAAGCTTTTCCGGGCGACGCCATCTTGTTAAGAAAAGGCGTTAACAAAATAAAAGCATGTAAACAACATACGCAAATGTGCGATAAAATAATTGTCGGCGTTAATAGATTGATGAGTTAACGCGTAATTAACGCTTTAATTTGCCCACCCCTAATATATATATAAGGATTTAATAGCTTTTGAGTGTGATTTAAGCTTGGACCTTAAATCCTACTGAATAGCTCTTAATCTTCTTCCCTTTATGCGATTTCAAATTACCGGTATTGAAATCAGCCTCCTCCATTTTGAAAATGATGACAGGGGAAGTGTCACTCGTGACGTCATGAGTTTGACCCGGCGGTAATACTGAGCATCCGCTAATTATTTTGCGAAGCGAGTTTGAACCAGCAGTAATTCAAGGCAATACGGTATAATACATCAATAATCTTATATAAAACATTTAAATAGTTATTGCCGCCTAAACTACAACCTTTTTTGAGAAGACGAGTGCAGGCTCATAACTTGAGAGGTTTTGGATATTTGTCATTGCCGAGAGCTCAAACCACTCTTAAACGTTTTTGTCTTTCGGTAAGCGAAGTAAAACTGTGGAACAAACTGGACTTACAACATAAGCAATGCCAAACTATTAATCAATTTACACCATTACACAAACATCGGGTCTGGTTCAAATATAGAGATGAGGGTCTTTAATTTGACTTACTGTTGTACTCTGTCTCAAAGTGTTAACATTTTCTCAATGTTTCCTTCCCATTATTGCTATGTTGTCTATTACCATTGTTGGTATATTCATTCTTCCTACATTGATGTTACAAATTATTGTTGCAGTGTAATAATTGTTGTTACCCGTGGTAATGCCACCATGATACAACATTTGTTTTATAATCCTTAAGTAAAGTAACAGTGAAGCTCAGTGTATTAATTACTGAATGAAGAACTGGGGGTGGGATTGAATAAATGATCTTCTTCCCACTCTCTTTCAGGCAAAACTGGATCATCATGCTTATATTCAAGGGTACCTATTTGCACTACTTGTTTTTTGCACATGTTCAATTGTGTTAAATGTTAATTGTTTAACAAAAAATCAATTTTTTTTATTTGACCTTTAACACTGAGTTGTGCTGTCCAGTTGTTATCTTGTTTTCTTACACGTCTGTATCTAATTTGCAATTCCATTACAGTAGATGGCAGTAGTGAATAGACTACAGTGTGTTGCCTTAGCCCGTAAGTAATCTCTGCCATTAAGTTGAATGTGCCGGTCTGGCCTTAGGTTGAGCCCTACAAAGTGTTTCTAAATAGTCTATCTATTACACACACGCTGTTTGATTGCAATGCACATCTTGGGTACCAAATTTGGAAGTGTTAAAATTGCCATGGAAAATCGGTAACGGTAATCTTTAGCATGTCTATGGTGAATCCAATGTAAATTAGTGTTAACAGTGGTGCTTTCCTGTAATTTTGAATGTCTTCTTCTTGCTTTGTTGGCATGAAAAATTGTAACATTACCTCGAGGCAGTCCGGTTGAGTGCTTGACTGCTGACATGCACCGGCCAAGTGCATGAGCCGGTTCCGAGTTTGCAACCGGACATGATGTAACGTGCAACAAAAGTATTGAAATGCAGTATGGCACCGCTTGATTTTACTTTAATCGGTACCCGGTTCAGACAGACTTCGGTCTGTACCGTAAAACAGTGTTTTTTAACCTTTTTTGAGCCGAGGCACATTTTTTTCATTGAAAAAATCCGGAAGCACACCACCAGCAAAAAACATTGGTAAATGAAACACATTGACATTACAAAGTTGTTGTCACAATTGTTGGATATGACCTTAAACCATAACCAAGCATGCATCAACATAGCTCTTGTCTCAAAGTAGGTGTACTGTCACGACCTGCCACATCACGCTGTGACTTGCTGTATTTTGAGTTTTTTGCTGTTTTCCTGTGTAGTGTTTTAGTTCCTGTCTTGCTCTCTTATTTTGGTGGCTTTTCCTGTTTTGTCGGTGTTTTCCTGAAGCAGTTTCATGTCTTCCTTAAACACTCTTCCCCGCATCTGCTTTATTTTAGCAATCAAGACTATATAAGTTGTTGCTATCCTTCTTTGTGGGGACATCGTTGATTGTCATGTCATGTTCGGATGAAGTTTGTGGACGCCGTCTTTGCTCCACAGTAAGTCTTTGCTGTCGTCTAGCATTCTGTTTTTGTTGACTTTTTAGCCAGTTCAGTTTTAGTTACGTATATAGCCTTCCCTGAACTTCAATGCCTTTTCTTAGGGGCACTCACCTTTTGTTTATTTTTGGTTTAAAAATGAGACACCTTTTTACATGCACCTGCCTCCCGCTGTGGTCTGCATATTGTGATTATGACAAACCATGTTCCCGACATCTACAAAGCAATTAGCTACCGGCTGCCACCGACTGATATGGAAGAGTATTACACGTTTACTCAGCCGAGCTCTAGACAGCACTGACGCTCAACAACGGCACATTATTTGCAGACTATAATTACTGGTTTGCAAAAAATATTTTTACTCCAACATGGTGAAATTAAATAATCTCCTACGAAACACCAGACTGTATCTCTAAAACCTACCTTAAAAGTACCAAATTCGGTTCCCATCCCTAATTCGGAATTCTGTCACACTCCCTAGAATCCCTGATGATGATTCCATGTCTATTGTGCGTGTGTTTTTAAGTAAGGCCTGTTGCAATCAAACAGATGCATATTTGTCATCAAATGCTGCATAACCTGAAAAAATATCAATCAATCTGTTCATTAATGACAGCAATGTATCAACAAAGACTGACTTTTTAATATAACACATTTTTATGACACGACACAAACAAACGATGTAATGATGCAAACCAGGTGCATGCAGAAAGGGAATGTCTTCTGCTACTTTTCTCCTTCTCAATCGTTTTTCTAGAAACACAACGTCTTCTTCCCCACGGAAAATGAAACCATTATTTTAAAAATTAATATGAAAACATTGAATCGGATCTTTCTGTGTGGAGTTTGCATGTTCTCCCCGTGAATGCGTGGGTTCCCTCCGGGTACTCCGGCTTCCTCCCACTTCCAAAGACATGCACCTGGGGATAGGTTGATTGGCAACACTAAAATTGGCCCTAGTGTGTGAATGTGAGTGTGAATGTTGTCTGTCTATCTGTGTTGGCCCTGCGATGAGGTGGCGACTTGTCCAGGGTGTACCCCGCCTTCCGCCCGATTGTAGCTGAGATAGGCGCCAGCGCCCCCCGCGACCCCGAACGGGAATAAGCGGCAGAAAATGGATGGATGGATGAATCCCATGTGTAAAACTCAAGGCCCCCGCCCACCACATCATTTTATGTGGCTCGCAAAAGTCTGGAAATAATGTGTGCCAATAAACCTTCTTATTAAATGTATTTTTTATTTCCATTTTGACAGAAAAGTATGTACTGAATGCAATTTTTAAACATTAATACTATATTATCATTTATTTCACACATATTTTTGTTTGAATAAAAAAAAATACTTCAATATCTACTGGACTTATAATTTAAGTTATTCTATCAATTTGTAAGTAAAAAATATAATGATGATATAATAGACAATTGTGTAATAATGTGATTAGACTTTTATATTTGTATTCACTCTTACAAGCGTCTCTCTGATGGCAGCCATAACTGAGATGAGCCCTCAATAAAAACAAATTTGACAGCCCTGCATTACATGAACAATTTGTGTCCTGGGCATGACGTTTAAGTACATTCGGCAGTGGAGGCTCCTCTATGGGGTCTTGGGGCACCAGGAGGTTAACCCCTTTACTACTGTTACCCCAGGTGGCCCTTGGCAAAGGCCTAGTACCTGACTGCCCCCTAGCCAGGAATACGTGAAGACCTCAACGGCGGAGCAGGCAGAAGACGGTAGATTCAAGAACTACTCCCCAGTCGTCTTGGACTCCATGCCACGGGACCCTGACCCGATTCTGCCAAGGATCCTGTGGTGACTGTCTGTCTGTGCACCGGTCTCCCCACGTTAAACAAAGTCACGCACAGGCATCCTCCATAAAGGGATACACACCTACCAAGAGGATCGTCATACTCGTTCGAGTGACCGCCGATGATGACATGAACAATAAAGACTAAATATTGCAACTTTTTTGGAGTAAATGTATGAGGTTTTATTTATTTACATATTCCATATTTAAAGGCCTACTGAAATGAGATTTTCTTATTTAAACGGGGATAGCAGGTCCATTCTATGTGTCATACTTGATCATTTCGCGATATTGCCATATTTTTGCTGAAAGGATTTAGTAGAGAACATTGACGATAAAGTTCGCAACTTTATGTCGCTAATAAAAAAGCCTTGCCTTTACCGGAGGTAGCAGACGATGACGTCACCGGTGTGAGGGCTCCTCACATCCTCACATTGTTTATAATGTGAGCCTCCAGCAGCAAGAACTATTCGGACCGAGAAAGCGACAATTTCCCCATTAATTTGAGCGAGGATGAAATATTCATGGATGAGGAAATTTAGAGTGAAGGCCTAGAAAAAAAAATAAAAAGGCGAGGGCAAGTGAGAGCGATTCAAATGTTTTTAGACACATTTACTAGGATAATTCTGGGAAATCCCTTATTTGCCTATTGTGTTGCTAGTGTTTTACTGAGTTAAAGAGTACCTTAAAGTCGGAGGGGTGTGGCCACGGGTGTTTTGACGCCAGAGTCTCTGAGAAAAGTCACGGCAGCAGGAGGACGCTGGCTCCGCTGATCTCCGGTAAGAGGCGACTTATTTCCACAATTTTCTCACCGAAACCTGCCGGTTGATATGTAGTCGTGATCCATGTTCGCTTGACCGCTCTGATCCATAGTAAAGCTTCACCACCAGGAATTTTAAACATGGAAACACCGTGTGTTTGTGTGGCTAAAGGCTAAAAGCTTCCCACCTCCATCTTTCTACTTTGACTTTTCCATTATTATTTGAACAAATTGCAAAAGATTCAGCAACACAGATGTCCAAAATACTGTGTAATTATGCGCGATGAAAAGAGACGACATTTAGCCGTAAGTGGTGCTGCGCTAACATGTCCCCTCCAACCAATAACGTCACAAACACGCGTCATCATCGCGTCATCATTCCGCGGCGTTTTCAACAGTAAACTCCGCGGCAAATTTAAAATTGCAATTTAGTAAACTAAACCGGCCATATTGGCATGTGTTGCAATGTTAATATTTCATCATTGATATATAAACTATCAGACTGCGTAGTCGGTAGTAGTGGGTTTCAGTAGGCCTTTAAATGTTAAATACTTAAAAGTACCGTATTTTTCGGACCATAGGGCGCACTGGATTAAAACGCGCACTGCCGATGAGCGGGTCTATTCAGGTTTTTTCCATTAAAAGACGCACCGGATTATAGGGCGCATTAAAGAGGTCATTATGATTTTTTCTGAATAAAAACAATAACTATCTTATGGTCCACAAAACATGTAATGGTGGTTCTTTGGTGAAAGTGTTGCATAGATTATGTTGTACAGACCATTTTCAAGTAGCTTTTCTGAGCCGTTGGTTTAATGCACTTACAATTCATCACGCGGTGTGGCTTCAGAGCTTACCGAAGTCGTACTCAAAACATTTTGACAGATTTTTGAGCGCCGTGTGTAATGTTCTATATTCTAAATGGAACATTTAAAGTTTTGGTGTTGTGTACTGCCATCATATTGCAGTCTACACATATGTCTTATGTATGACTGCAGTCTACTGATCACACTTGTCAGTACACCATGTACCAAATAAAATTGCTTCGAGGTCGGTAAGCACAACCAGGCGCACCGGTTTATAAGGCGCACTCTCGATTTTTGAGAAAATAAAAACATTTTAAGTGTGCCTTATACTCTGAAAAATACAGTATTGTTGCTTTTCACTTAGAGAAATCATACAGTGCTAATACAAGTTAAATCACAAATATGACCCAAATCAGGCGTCTAAAACTCATTTTAGCTGGGGGCCACTGGATGCAGAGTCTGGGTGAGGGTGGGCCGCAAGAAAAGATTTCTTAAAAAAAATGTTGCACACTCCTCAGCATGTCTAGATGTATAATGACGTTTTAAATTGTATTCCTTGTGCACCGCAACTTTCTCTGTGCAAATAAGACACGTCGGGGTGCCCCTGCGCTCAACGAAGAAATATTGCATCTCCCACTTTTCCTGGAATTGTCTTTGCACCTCGCTAACCTTTCTTTCACTCCAGGCTTTGAAAAAGACATGTTTGGGGTTGTGGAATATATTTGTATTTAGTCGACGCAGGGAGAATAATGTTATTTCCATAATGTCTGTCGTTCCGCTTTTCCTCCCTACAACAACACGGTGGTCACCGGATAAAAGCTGGGAAAGTACCGGGATAACAAGCGCAAAAAAAGTGACGGCTCCCGGAGTGTTATCCGGCATCATAGAAATATATGTAGTGTTCATCGTGTGAGGCAATAGAAATTAAACAATAAAAAAACAAATAACTGTTTAGATTGGTCGTGGTTATCAGGGACTGTTATTACTGATGGACAGGTGTCGCAGTGTGACTGCAGCCAGGCACGTAAGAAAACCCTCTTGTCCATGGCAACGTCTCTGTTGCTTTCACTCATTTGTCGCTTTTCCAGTAATGCAGGGGGACGCAACCCAGAATGTTGAAAGAGCCATTTTGGATCCAAATAACACAACGCTGTCAAGCGGCATTCATATAACACTCGCAGGGCGCCCTAACATTAAACTTTAATATTGAGGCGGGGGCCGCAAAATTATGTCTCGCGGGCCACAATTGGCCCGTAGGCCGCGTGTCTGAGGCCCCTGACGTATATCATGTTTTTTCTGTCTTGAAAGTGCTTGCATTTGACTCAATACACCGTGGACTGTTCCGGCAGGGGTCGGAAATTGTACACTGTTCTCATCTAATTTGTACAAACCCTGTTTCCATATGAGTTGGGAAATTGTGTTGGATGTAAAAATAAACGGAACACAATGATTTGCAAATCATTTTCAACCCATATTCAGTTGAATATGCTACAAAGACAACATATTTGATGTTCAAACTGATAAACTTTTTTTTTTTTTTTTGCAAATAATCATTAACTTTAGAATTTGATGCCAGCAACACGTGACAAAGAAGTTGGGAAAGGTGGCAATAAATACTGATATGGTTGAGGAATGCTCATCAAACACTTATTTGAAACATCCCACAGGTCTGTAGGCTAATTGGGAACAGGTGGGTGCCATGATTGGGTATAAAAGCGCCTGCCATGAAATGCTAAGTAATTCACAAACAAGGATGGGGCGGGGGTCACCAATTTGTAAGCAAATTGTCGAACAGTTTTAGAACAACATTTCTCAACGAGCTTTTGCAAGAAATTTAGGGATTTTACCATCTACGGTCCGTAAAATCATCAAAAAGGTTCAGAGAATCTGGAGAAATCCCTGCATGTAAGTTATCTTTTGATCCCTCAGGCGGTACTGCATCAAAAACCGACATCAGTGTGTAAAGGATATCACCACATGGGCTCAGGAACACTTCAGAAAACCACTCTCAGTAACTACAGTTAGTCGCTACATCTGTAAGTGCAAGTTAAAACTCTACTATGCAAAGCGAAAGCCATTCATCAACAACACTCAGAATTGCCGCCGGCTTCGCTGGGCCCGAACTCATCTAAGATGGACTGATGCAAAGTGGAAAAGTGTTCTGTGGTCTGACGAGTCCACATTTCAAATCATATTTGAAAACTGTGTCCTCCGTAACAAAGAGGAAAATAACCACCCGGATTGTTATAGGCGCAAAGTTCAAAAACCAGCATCTGTGATGGTATGAGGGTGCATTAGTGCCCAAGGCATGGGTAACTTACTCATTTGTGAAGGTACCATTAATGCTGAAAGGTCCATACAGATTTTGGAGCAACATATGTTGCCATCCAAGCACCGTTATCATGTACGCCACTGCTTATTTCAGCAAAACAATGCCAAGCCACGTGTTACAACAGCGTGGCTTCATAGTAAAAGACTGCGGATATTTTCCTGGCCCGCCTGCAGTCCAGACATGTCTCCCATCGAAAATGTATGGCGCATTATGAACCGTAAAATGCTACAAGACCCCGGACTGTTGAACAACTTAAAGTGTACATCAAGCAAGAATGGTAAAGAATTCCACTTTCAAAGCTTCAACAATTAGTTTCTTCAGTTCCCAAACGTTTATTGAGTGTTGTTAAAAGAAAATGTGATGTGACACAGTGGTGAACATGCCCTTTCCCAACTACTTTGGCACATATTGCAGCCATGAAATTCTAAGATAATTATTATTTGCAAAAAAAAAAAAAGTTTATGAGTTTGAACATCAAATATCTTGTCTTTGTAGTGCATTCAACTGAATATGGGATGAAAAGGATTTGCAAATCATTGTATTCCGTTTATATTTACATCTAACACAATTTCCCAACTTATATGGAAAGGGGGTTTGTATGATGAATCATAATGTAGGTATATGATTTTGGCTTGCGCGCTGTAATCATGTATGTTTCATACTAGTACACGCAATGTTAACCACGTCCACATGTAGTTATTACCACATGTCAGTCACATTCCGGAGCAAACCGTAAAAGTGACAGGTGATGGTGTGAAGACATCCGACTGATGCTGATCGGACACACACACTCGCACACAGCAAAGTCATCTGCAGGCGGGCCGTGTGTGTCTCACGTCAAAATTGCGATGTAAATATAGGAGAAGACGACGAAGAGAGGGAAGTCATTACCATGCGGAGATCTAATCACTCCATCTATCCATCCCCTCGTGTATTTCCTTTGGGCATCCATGTTTGGTGTGTGCGAGTGTGTGTGCGTGTGTGCGTGTGTGCGCGTGTGTGTGTGTGTGTGTGTGTGTGTGTGTGCGTGCGTGCGTGTGTGTGTGTGTGTGTGTGTGTGAGCGCTCCCTGCTGAGCAGATGAAGAAAACAAGCCAGTTTATTACACTCATCTGAATAACATCACAGAAAAATAATGTGAATTCAAATGTTTATACGCAGCAGTTTGACTATCACTGTCGCATTTTACTTATTTTTGGGAGCATTACTGTTACTATATTGTAACTATACTGTTACCATAGTATTACTCTTACTGTACAGTTGCTGCAATGCTGCATTCTCACTTTACACTGATGGTACGTTTACCATAACTCCTGTTGCTATCGGATTGTTTTACAGCACTGTGAATTTAGTGTCATTGTTGTCTGTCTATCTGTGTTGGCCCTGCGATGAGGTGGCGACTTGTCCAGGGTGTACCCCGCCTTCCGCCCGATTGTAGCTGAGATAGGCGCTAGCGCCCCCCGCGACCCCGAAAGGGAATAAGCGGTAGAAAATGGATGGGATGGAAGGATGAATTTAGTTGGTGCCTGGTCTACCAAGATCCAAATAATTTATGCTAAATGGCGTCTGTAAACTATAAATTGTGGATACCACTAAGACGTGTGTGTACAATTGATAAGATGTGCAAAAGTAGTGCTGAACGCCATATTTAAATTAGCTTTTTGCATGTATACTGGTTGTCACTATGGAAACACTCATTTCCCTCACATTTATAAGTTAAGTTTAAGTACCAATGATTGTCACACACACACTAGATGTGGTGAAATTATTCTCTGCATTTGACCCTTCGTCCTTGATCACCCACTGGGAGCTGAGCGAAGCAGCGAGCAGCAGTTGTGGCCGTGCCCGGGAATCATTTTTGGTGATTTAACCCCCAATTCCAACCCTTGATGCTGAGTGCCAAGCAGGGAGGTAATAAGTCCCATTTTTATAGTCTTTGGTATGACGCTGCCGGGGTTTGAACTCACAACCTACCGATCTCAGGGCGGAAACTCTAACCACTAGGCCACTGATGAGTTCATATTGTCCAACATGCTGTATTTTGTCATGTTAAACTACGACTTGCATGTACAATTGATAACAAGTGCAAAAGTAGTGCTGACCGCCGTATTTAAATGAGGTTCGTTGCATGCATACCGGTTGTCACAATGGATACACTCATTTCCCCCAATATGTATGGGTTCATATTCTCCAACATGCTGTATTTTGTCATGCTGTTTAACTAAGACTTGCATGTACAATTGATAACAAGTGCAAAAATAGTGCTGACCGCCAATCTAAAATGAGGTTTTTGCATGTATTGTCACGGCGCTGGCTCGAACTCGCTTTTTCCCGGCAGCTGACATTTCCAGCACCTCCGCTGGCAGCGCGCCAAGACACGCCCTGCTCGCACTGGCCACGTCATGGCCACATGCCGGCAAGGCTTTGGGTGATCAGCAATCTGCAAACCTGGTGCTGATGACCAGGCCTGGTAGACACTCAGCAATTAATTCCTACACATAGTCTTACACCATACACATCTTGGATTTTGTCACACACCATTCTCTAGTTAATTAAATTATATTGTTCATTAGTTATTATATTGTCTATATATACATATAATAAATACATAGAGCAATATTGCCCCCTTGTGGTTCTGTGCTGTCACAACTCCCTCCACCAACCATAACATGTATACCGGTTGTCACCATAGAGACACTCATTTCCCCCGCATGTATAGGCTCATATTGTTCAACATGCTGTATTTAGTCATGCTGTTAAACATACTGCACACAAACATAATACTTGCCAACTTTTCTAGTCTATGTTGAGGCGCGATCTTGACAGGACCTATATTTAGCAAGCTGAAGGTGCATTCTAGGAGGCACTGCGGTGTTGTTACTGTTTGTCTGGTACCAAAATGCAACAAAAAACATTGCACATTTGTTTTTTTGTTATAGGTGACAGTACGTCTGTTAATGCGCACGCGCAGTCTGCTTCTCCTTCCTCGGCAGGAGCACCTGGAGGCTCCGCTGCAAGCACCGCAGGACATGCCCCCACACGTCGGAGACAATCATCAATCAACGCACCTGATCTTGACGAGAGGCAGCAGCATAAAGGCTCACTCCGCTGACTATTCCATGCCGGATCATAGCCCTGGTTCAGTAAGCTTCACGTCTGTGGCTCCTCTCCTGTGCCTATCTCTCTTGCTCGCTTTGTCTACCTCATGCATAGTCCTTATCTGTCCTTGTTGTCTCCTGTTCTCACAGTAACACCGTGTCTCAGCAGTGAGCCGTGTGCCTCACCTGCCGATCTCCCCCTGGACTCTGACTGCCTTCCTCGATCCTCAACCCCCGCGCTCGGACCTGGACTTCTGGTCGCCTCTCTCCTGCCCCACGGACCTCGCTCGGATCACGGACCTCTTTTGCTCCGCCCCTCTGGATTTGTTTGCTGCCAACCAACAAGCAACTACAACAACCTCTGGCAACACATATTGGGTTAACTTCCACACATAGCCTTGCATCCACACACATAGTAGCATTCACACCCTACGTATATTAGAAATGGGAACAGCAGAGGATGAATGTCCCATAACAAGAAGATAGTGAAAAAGAAGAAGCTTTTCGACTACGTGCAATTTTTCAGGATTAATGCAGATCCCAAATACAGATCAGCAGGTACCAGAAGGTAACAAAAGTTGCCTTTGCATAATATTGCGAAACAAAATCCACCGTAATAATAATCGTATGTTGAAGCACAGTACAATCCATCAAGCGGTGCGGCTTCATAGCTCACCAAAGTCGTACTAAAACATTTTGATAGATTTTTGAGCGCCGTGTGTAATGTTCTATATTTTCAATGGAACATATAAAATATTGGTGTTGTTTACTTGAGTCATATTGCCATCATAGTGCAGCCTACACTTTTATATTATGTTTGACTGCCATCTACTGGTCACACTTATCACACCATGTACCAAATAAAATAGCTTTGAAGTGGGTAAGCTTAACCAAACTCATTCCTTACATAAGGTGCACTGTCGAGTTTTGAGGAAAAAAAAATATTTTAAGTGCGCCTTAGAGTCCTGAAAATACAGTGTACATATATATTTTTTCTTTTAAAGTACCAATGATTGTTACACACAAAGTAGGTGTGGCAAAATTATTCTCTGCATTTCACTAATCACCCTTGATCCCCCCCCCCCCTGGGAGGTGAGGGGAGCGGGGGGCAGCAGCGGCGGACGCGCCCGGAAGTCATTTTTGGTGATTTAACCCCCAATTCCAAACCTTGATGCTGAGTGCCAAGCAGGGACACAATGGGTCCCATTTTTATGACAATAAGAAATGATTCTAAGTGTGCCTTACAGTCTGTAAAATATAGTATATATAAATATAGTTAAAGTATGTACGTGTGTGGTGTAACCATGTGTATATAAATTATCAAAAGAGCTATCAAAATGTACCAGCTCCCCGCTCGGATTCATCATAATTAAAGTGACATGAGCTGCTAATTTTATGTGAAACATAAGCGAACACATGCAGACTTAATCGAGCACACCAACAGGAACAGACAAGCTGTGATATTCCCCTGAATAAAAAGGAAAATATGTCTTGAGACTTATCTCACGATGACACCTTTAAAACCCTCCAGGGAGGAGACAAACAAACACATCTCCACTCCTATTGATAAGCCCCCACCAAAATCAGGGCGAACTCTAACATCGTCTGCAGTATTTACCGCGCCGATGCCGCCCGCTTTAAGTTTTGGACCGGGGCCTTGACGGGGAGATGCGCTCGTTTGTCTTAATGTTGTTATCCAGACAGCCAGAGAGAGTGTGGCGTTGTCAGAGGAGGAGGACGTGTCTTTCATATCCAAGATGACGCATAGGAAGAAAGCTGATGATACAGCGAGCCCACTTTCATGCCACATTTTAAGGGCGAGCAGATGTTCCACACTTGATACCAAACGCTGCAGCCTCTCATCTTTTGCTTGTTTTGTCTCCAGGTGAAAGTGCAGCAGCAAGAGATGAACGTCGATCTTAAGGCCCAAAATGAAAGCAATCCAATGAAGCAAGCAATGCTTTTTATCTTCCAAATTGGTATTATTAATAATTTAATATCTGCAGGCCACATTACTGTCCAGGTGGAAGGTGTCCAAAAATGACCAAACAACATCCATAAATCTTTTGCTATTTATAGCTCGCTGTGTAGTGTGCATCAATACAACCACTACTGACCGTGCAATATATTCCATTACCTCCATGCTTTTAGCAATGACAAATATCTACAGTGAGATTCCTCCCAAATAACCACACCGCTGCACTCTAAAAACTGGTGGGTTGAAAAATACCCTATCCTGGGTAACTATTGGACCAAACCATTGCTGAGTTAATTAAACACAGCAAGCTGAGTTTCTTATTTAACCCAGCTACATGGGTCATGTATTCAACCCAAATGCTGTGTCATTTTGACTGCAATGTTGAGTTCATTTCACCAAATAATTTGGTTACATATTCTTCCGCACGATTGTAGCTGGGATAGGCTCCAGCGCCCCCTGCCACTCTGATGGGAATAAGCCGTAGAAAATGGATCGATGGATATATTCAACTAAAATGATGGGTCATTTTAACTGCAATGCTGGGTTAATTTTACCTAATAAATTGGTTATTTTCATGTTGTTGTTTTTTTTGCAATGAAATCAGTTAAAATAAAAGTTCAATCAAAATAATTTCAATAGAGTACACAGTTCATTCAAAGTAACATACCCATCCATCCATCCATTTTCTACCGCTTATCCTTTTCGGCGTCGCAGGGGGTGCTGGAGCCTATCTCATCTGCAATCGGGCGAAAGGCGGGGTACATCCTGGACAAGTCGCTACCTCATCGCAGGGCCAACACAGATAGACAGACAACATTCACACTCACATTTACACACTAAGGCTAATTTAGTGTTGCCAATCAACCTATCCCCAGGTGCATGTCTTTGGAGATGAGAGGAAGCCGGAGTACCCGGAGGGAACCCACGTAGTCATGGAGAGAACATGCAACCTCCACACAGAAAGATCCCGAGCGCAGGATCGAACCCAGATCCTTCTTATTGTGAGGCAGATGCACAAACCCCTTCTCCACCGTGCTGCAAATTAACATATATACAATCAAATTCCCCTTTTTAAACAGTTGACGGTTTATATATATTTATTTTTTTAAATGGCGGTTGCCTAAGGAACTATAAAACAAAATGGCAACCGGATATGATGTATACGTATTCCGATTTAGGTCACACCAATGTGCATGTGACGTCACCCATACCGACACTGCTAATTGCACTACTAGCTACGCGACCATAGTTGTGCACATTGGCTCCAATGATACTAGGATGAGACAGTCAAAAATTACAAAGAGGAACATAGCTAGGATTTGTAATCTCGCCAGAAAGATGGCTCGGCATTGAGTACTTGTCTCTAGCTCTCTGCCTGCAAGAGGCAATGATGAGAGGTATAGCAGATTAGTATAGCATAACAAATGGCTCGCTAGTTTTTGTGTAGAACAGGGACTAACGTTTATTGATAAATGGCCCTCTTTCCTAACGAAGGACAGCTATCACACTAGCCGGGAAGGTGTCATCATTCCTTTTAGAAACATAGATCAAAAAATTCCTGTAAACAAAGCCTTTGTCATAGAATAATACATAACTCACATAATGTTTTTTTGTAGTGACTGTGCCAGAGGTAGACATGCATTCTATTGACGTGGCAAATTATGAAGCGTTTAAATCTATCGCAACACCATACAAATAATCTCAAAATCCCCACCATATCAATTCCTCGATGTGTTCAAAATGTTTTAATATGCACCAGGCGAAATAGACATAACGTTATTAATATCAGTACTTTGGATACCATTAATAAAAATGCCTCAAAACAGGCCACTCCTTATAAAATGTTTTTTTAAACATCAGATTGTTGTCTCCCAAAGTGATATTAGTTAATGAAGCTATTAGAGACAACAATTTTAACGTCATTGGTGTCTGAGAGACTTAGCTGAAACCAGATTATTTTTTTCTGCTTAATATGCAAATGTGCATATTGCTCGTCCCCTTAAATGGGGTGGAGAAGTCACACTAATATCCAATGAAAACCTTAACCTTAGCCCTAAGTTAAGTAATAAATATAAATGAAAAGTGGTGCTTACTATAAGGTCTGTCACAAGGCTATCTCTCCATCTGACCGTTTTCTATCGCCCCACCCCCCCCACCCCCGCCCCCACCCCCCCGGGCTGTAATCGGACTTAATCAGTGAATTCTCAGAGTTTGTTGATGATCTAGTGACGCTTGCAGATAATATAATTATAATGTAGGGTTTTAATTTTCCATATGAATGCCCCATCAGACCCTCTTTGTGTGGCGCTCCAGACTATAATTGACAGCTGTGGTCTTATACCAATAATAAATGAAACCCCGTATCACAATGGTAATACAATAGATCTAGTTCTTGTCCGGGTTGTCACCACCTCCAAAGTTATGGTACGCCTGTACACTAAAGTAATGTCCGATCATTACCTTATAAAATTCAAAGTTCTGACTCCTTGCCAACCAGCTACTGATAACCAATGCTTTAACAGGCAAAACACGAATGCTGTCACAACTACGACTCTTGCTGGCCTACTGCCTTCGGTAATGGCACCATTCCCAAAATATGTGGGCTCTATTGGTAACCTCACCAACAAGTTAAACTGTGGACTGCGCAATGCCATTGATAGTATAGCATCACTTAGCTAAAACTAATTACAACTCCAATCTCATCCGTCTCAATTGAAAAAATCCTAAATATTTATGTAATACAGTAGCATCGTTAACCCAACAAGGGGCTTTGTCCAGTAGCTCCACCCACTCGGCTGATAACCATATGTAATTGTACATATTAAAAAGGAGATTAAAGATAACGCTTCCTAGCTCTAACTTGGTTTTACTAACGCAGATACGAATGTGGGTACAGCGGATAATGCATTTGTAGTCCACACCGTAGTCAATAAACTCTTCATTTTCCCCCCGTCATCTTGTTATGGGACATTCATCCTCCATTTATACTATAAAGTAGCGCACAGTTCAAACTAATATATGTTAAAAGACTTGCTTTGGAAGCGCTAAAAAACTATGGCTACAACAAAGGTGACATGGAGTAGACGCTGTTGAAGTGGGGCCACACAACGCCCACAAAACGGCACATTCTGAAGAGATGGTCAAAAAGCGGCTTGACAATCGTCTGTAAAATAATATATGCAGTAGTTTGACTAAAGAACCACTTTTACATGTTATTTAAACCACAAAGAAGTGTTTTAAATGTAGAAAAAAAATCATAAGATGACCCCTAATGCACCTTATGTACAGAAATAAAGGGTACTACTTTTTGTGTAAAAAAAAAAAAAAAAATTACTTGCGACTTTTCTTGTAAAATGTCACTATTATTCTGTTAGTTCACAGATATATCATTAATATCTAATACGACATTTTTTTTCCCAGTTGTCCATCCATCCAGTTCCTTTAAGGCACGCCCCCAATATTGTTGTCTGGGTGGAAATCGGGAGAAATTCGGGAGAATGGTGGACCCGGGAGATTTTCGGGAGGGGCACTGAAATTCGGGAGTCTCCCGGGAAAATCGGGAGGGTTGGCAAGTATGACTGGGAGATGCAACTGCTCTGTACTTCTCCCTATGTCTGTGTACCACTCCGTACAGCAGCGTTTGAAAAAGTCATACATTTTACTTTTTGAAATCGTTACAGATCATTTCCGGTATGACATAGTAAAGCATTTATTGACCGATAATATCGGCAGTCTGATATTATCGGACATCTCTACCAAAAATTATTCCCGGGCACGGCCAACGCTGCTACTCACTGCTCCCCTCACCTCCCAGGGGGTGATCAAGGGTGATGGGTCAAATGCAGAGAATAATTTCACCACACCTAGTGTGTGTGTGTGATAGAGATGTGCGGTTTGCGGTCTCATCCGCGGAGTCCGCGGATAAACCGCGAGTCGGGCGGTTGACATGGCGAAAAAATTTATTTTAATTAGATTCGGGCGGGTGGCTGTTGAACCATCCGAAAATATTTGATATGTATGGTTCTGTGATCGGTGTCCTTTGCCATTCAAAGTGCCATTTAAGACCTGTGTCATAAAACGAAGAAGACAATAAAAGACGCTATTATTAACCTGAATGACTGCCGGTAGTCATCCAGTTAATAAGTATCAGGGCGTGCTATGAAGCCATTGGCTTTGTAGCCTACTACAACATGTATGATCTGCTTGTCAGTCCAGCATCATGTTGTGTGTGGCTTCCGCGGCAACACGCACACAGAGTACACTAATGGTTGTGATATAAACAAGTTTAACACTCTTAATAATATGCGCCACGCTGTGAAGCCACACCAATTAAGAAAGACAAACACATTTCGGGAGAACATCCTCACAGTAACACAACATTAACGCAACACAACAAATACCCATAATCCTTTGCATTCATGACACTTCCTGACTATTTTATACACCCCTAGCAGGGGGGGCGCGGGGTGTAAAATATATTCAGGTTGTGTCATGAATACAAAGGATTATGGGTATTTGTTGTGTTGCGTTTATGTTGTGTTACTGTGAGGATGTTCTCCCGAAATGTGTTTGCAATCTTGTTGGGTGTGGCTTCACAGTGTGGCGCATATTAGTAAGTGTTAAAGTTGTTTATATCACAACCATCAGTGTACTCTGTATCACCCAGTATGCCTTTCAATCTTGCACGTGTAAATGCGGAAGCTACACACAACATGTTGCCGGACCAACAATCGGTTCGTACATGTTGTTGAAGGTGTCTAAGGCAATGGCTTCACCGCATGCCCATATTCTTGTAATCAGGATGAACGCTATTGGATAACCGCGGTAACGTTAGTGGCTACGATTGTCATCATTACTCTGTGAAACAGGTTCAAATAGTTCTCTGAGTGGTAAAGGCGGACAACCTCTGATGTATTTCAGCGGGCGGTTGGCGGGCGGGTACGGTCCTGATAAAATGTTGGTTCGGGTGGACGGGGAGATGCGGATGCGGATGATATAATTGCCTATCCGCGCATCTCTAGTGTGTGACAATCATGGGAACTTTAACTTAACTTAATAATTAAAAAAGGTGCCATATGTAGTAATGAGGACAGAAATGGTACTGCAATAACGGTCAAAATTCTGTAGTCCCCTCCCACTCTCCATGAGTGAGGTTGCCAGACACGAATCCTACTCCAAGAAACTTCAAATGGCAATCGACGAGTCCTACGCAGTAGGTTTCTCTTGTCTATGCTTTTTTCAAGATGGTTTACTAGGTAATTTTTGATGCAGTACCGCCCGAGGGGTTTAAAAATCTGTAATATCATCGCTTACGTGCAGTGATTTCTCCAGATTCTCTGAACTTTTTGATGATTTTACGGACCGTAGATGGTAATTTCCCTAAATTCCTTGCAATAGCTCGTTGAGAAATGTTGTTCTAAAACTGTTTGACAGTTTGCTTACAAATTGGTGACCCTCACCCCATCCTTGTTTGTGAATTATTTAGCATTTCATGAAAGCTGCTTTTATACCCAATCATGGCACCCACCTGTTCCCAATTAGCCTGCACACCTGTGGGATGTTCCATATAAGTGTTTGATGACTTTATCAGTATTCATTGCCACATTTCCCAACTTCTTTGTCACGTGTTGCTGGTATCAAATTCTAAAGTTAATGATTATTTGCAAAAAAAAAAAAAGTTTATCAGTTTGAACATCAAATATGTTGTCTTTGTAGCATATTCAACTGAATATGGGTTGAAAATGATTTGCAAATCATTGTATTCCGTTTATATTTACATCTAACACAATTTCCCAACTCATATGGAAACGGGGTTTGTATATGAGAGCTGATGTGCCGTAATGGACGGCGTAGAAGAAGCGAGCGCCGCAGGGTCACAGCGTCCCCGCTGGATGCATCATCCTTGCTGAATGGATGCACTCAAGATCTTGTAGATAAAAGCTCCATATTAAATGAAACAAGTGGTATCAAGCTATACACGGCAGACGTAAAAGCCACCCGTGTCCTCTCTCGTGTGTCTCTGCTGTCCGACAATGTGGACACTACTCCAGGGAGTGGTTTTTGTTTACGCTCTTCGTTTAGCCGCTAAAAGCACTTTGGGAGCGCCCATGCTTTTACTGTTCCATAAAGGCTTGACAGGATCAGCAAAAACACCACAAACATTTCATTGTTGCTTAGAGCAACAGCTAATGACCAAATGTTGTTGTGTTCACCATTTCAGCCCCAAGGACTCAACTACAACCTGCAATCTCCTGCAACATTGTAATGTCAATGATGAAAGGTGCTGTCACCAAAAAGAACATCGATAACACAATTATTTCTGATTTAATACAAATATGTCCTCGAAAACACTGGATTTCAAACGTTTATCACCAAAAAACCACATTAGAAAACACTTGGTTATACAAATACCATTATAATGACCAATGTTATAACACTGTAGTGTAATAGGCCTAAGTATTCATAAAAAACTAAGCAGATGTTTTATTTAAAATGTATATTTAAAAAATCCCAAACCAGTGAAGTTGGCATGTTGTGTATATCATAAATAAAAACCGAATGCAGGAGACCCTGCCCCAAGTGAAGGAGTTTAAGTACCTCTGAGTCTTGTTCACGTGTGAGCGAAGAGTAGACCGCGAGATCGACAGGCGGATCAATGCACCGCATTCAGTAATGCGGACGCTGTATCGATCCGTTGTGGTGAAGAAGGAGCTGAGCCGGAAGGCAAAGCTTTCAATTTACCGGTTGATTTACGTTCCCAACCTGTCATGAGCTTTGGGTCACACCGAAAGGACAAGATCACGGGTACAAGCAGACGAAATGAGTTTCCTCCGCCGGGTGGCGTGGCTTTCCCTTAGAGATAGGGTGAGAAGCTATGCCATCCGAGAGGAGCTCAAAGTAAAGCCGCTGCTCCTTCACATCGAGAGGAGCCAGATAAGGTGGTTCGGGCATCTGGTCAGGATGCCACCCAAACGCCTCCCGAGGGAGGTGTTTAGGGCACGCCCAACCGGTAAGAGGCCACGGGGAAGACCCAGGACACGTTGGGAAGACTATGTCTCCCGGTTGGCCTGGGAACGCCTCGGGATCCACCGGGAAGAGCTAGACGAAGTGGCTGGGGAGAGGGATGTCTGGGCTTCCCTGCTTAGGCTGCTACCCCCGCGACCCGACCTCGGATAAGCGGAAGAAGATGGATGGATGGATGAATGGATGTGACATTGGTTGTAGATTGAACACACACAGACACACACATTCCCATTGGAGCAAATATACTTGGCATTCTCTTCCATGTCAGTGTCCCACTCTTTTGCAAATTTGCCAATTACTCCTTTTTGAAGAAGTTGCATTCTGTGGCGGGCTGAATAATCACTGCAGGCTCCAGGAATTAACCTTTTAATACGCAGCGCTAGGATGCGTTTCGCCTAATAAACACCCTCCCGTTTACCCACTGAACACAGAAAGACACACATACACATACACACAATGATTGCAGAAAGTGCTTATTCCAACTGATGGAGTGCAGAAATCCCACACTGGAATAATAACCACGGCATTGTAATTCAGATAGATTGAGCGGAAATGAGATTCCAGCGGGCTTTTTTGTGTGTGTTTGAATATGATGGAGTTGTGTGTCGTTCTCCTGGTGAAAGGCAAATTCATGTTTTGACTTGTCGACTTTCAGAAACTTAAAGATGCCATATGTAATAATGTCATGTCACGTCATCATTAAATGGCCCTGATATGTCAAAAAGCCTTAATAGATCATGTTCTTTTTGAATACCTTTATAACTGATAACGGTAGCTCAGCCGGGATATGCTCATTTCAGAATTAGATTTACAGCCCCGAAATATTGTTATTGTTTTCATTTCGATGCTCCGCCCTCCACCGTTTGACCGATTAAAAAGTCTGTGCGTGTAGCTCCTTTCGAAACACGGCAACACAGGAAAGTTCCTTTTTGTAAAACGGGCGTTTATCGACTCCTTCTTGCTCTATACACCATCCACGCCGACACGCCGTAAGAACTTACAAATACAGTACAATACAGTACATCAGACTTTGATTTTACAGAAATAAACACTCGGAAATAAATGAAATTACAAAAATACAATACCTTGTTTGCTGCTTGTAACGAAGAGCTTCTAATAATTACTTGCTTGAAGTTTAACACAAATCATCAAATACACTTAAAGGCCTACTGAAACCCACTACTACCCACCACTCAGTCTGATAGTTTATATATCAATGATGAAATATTAACATTGCAACACATGCCAATACGGCCTTTTTAGTTTACTAAATTGCAAATTTAAATTTCCCGGGAGTTTCGTCTTGAAAACGTCGTGTAACGATGACGTGTATGCAAGACGTCACAGGTTTTTAGGAAGTATGAGCACTGCGCGCGCACACAGGTAAAAGTCGTCTGCTATAACGGCATAATTACACAGTATTTTGGAGATCTATGTTGCTGAATCTTTTGCAATTTGTTCAATTAATATTGAAGAATTCAAAGTAGAAAGACGGAGATGGGATGCTTTAGCCTTTAGCCACACAAGCACACGGTGATTCCTTGTTTAAAATTCCTGGAGGTGAAACTTTACAATGGGTCACAGCGCGGTCAAGCGAACATGAATCACGACGGAATGTCAACCAGAAGGTTTCGGTGAGAAAATTGTGGTAAAAAGTTTCTTCTTACCAGAGAAAAACTGAGCTTGTGCCATCCATAGCTGCCATCGACTCCCCTGAGACACACCCCTCCGACTATCAGGTACTGTTAAACTCACTAAAACACTAGCAACACAATAGAAAGATAAGGGATTTCCCAGAATTATCCTGGTAAATGTGTCTAAAAACATCGGAATCCGTCCCAATGCAATCACGTTTTTGTTTTTTTTCTAGTCAGTCGCTATCAATATCCTCAAAAACAAATCTTTCATCCTCGCTCAAATTAATGGGGAAATTGACGTTTTCTCGGTCCGAATAGCACCCATTAAAAACAATGTGAAGATGTGAGGAGCCATCAACATGTGACGCCATCGTCTGCAACTTCCGGCAGAGGCAGGGCTTTTGTCTTAGCACCGAAAGTTGCAAACTTTATCGTGGATGTTCTCTACTAAAGCCTTTCAGCAAAAATATGGCAATATCGGGAAATGATCAAGTATGACACATAGAATGGACCTGCTATCCCTGTTTAAATACGAAAATCTCATTCCAGTAGGCCTTTAAATCTTTTGAGGAGCCGAAGACAACGTGGTCAAGCACCCTCCCCTCTTGCATGTGTAGCAGGTATATAACTTATATTGTATGCATTCCACCAAAAATCCCTCACGTTTTATTTGATTTCTCTATAATATCCATTGTCACTTTTATTTTGTCAGTTTTTTAGGAAATAGTTCGTTTTGGGAGAATTTGTCATTTTATTTTGAAATCCTACCTTCTTCCGGAAGTGACGTTGAGTCCTCACTCGTTGCTGAGACATGCGTGAGGAAGTAAGTGTTTCTCTCTGCTCTAGTGTTTTTAAAGGGTTTGGCTGTGAAACGAGATTATAATGTGCTCTTTTGTTGCTGATATGGTTATGTACACTTGTTCTACTCATAGTTTGAGTGTTTTAGCAAACTTTTTGCTGGTGTACTGCTCGGTGGCGTTTCTCGCTCACACACACACAGTGGCTGCGGCATTTCATTGAAGTTTTCCCTCCATTTTAGACTGGTTTGCTGCTGAGTCCTGTGTTAACGCTGCCGCACTGTTTCCTGTATATTTCATACAGGTATGTTTCTGTTGCTCCCAAAACTTTATTCTATTTTTCTGTACTGTTATATTTATTATTTATTTTCCTATTGTATAAATCATTTCACGGTGGTGTATTCATTTGCAGTGTATTTGTAAATGTGATGTATAGGTTTTGTGATAAATGTGAATGTTTCATATAACATTTTTGTTCATTTAAACTGACTCGTTGCTGAGACATGCGTGAGGAAACTGGTTTGCTGCTGAGTCCTGTGTTAACGCTGCCGCACTGTTTCCTGTATATTTCATACAGGTAAAAATAAATACGCCACCTGTTTCGGCTGAAGGCAACCACAGAGTCCTCTTGTCTTCGAAGCAACTACACAACGCAGACTCGAACCGGCTACACATGTCCTACCATGTTTACTGTCCGTGGGGTCGCAACATCAAAACAATCGTTCCGCTTTGCAACACAATTAACACAATACATTTATATTTTGCTCAGGAGATTTTACAATCACACATTTTCTAATAAAATGTTATAAACTCTGCAAAATTAACTTATTTATTAATATTTATTTGTCTATGACACATATTCAAAGCATGCAAACTCTCAGCAACAGCGACAGTGAGTGTGTCACATCCAGGTTGCCAGTTACGCACCACCCTCTTCGTCTGGCTACTGCCACTGGTAAAATTACTTAACATGTCAGACCTAAGTCACTCCAAAAGGCCTCGTTACGATTCTCAACATATTCATGACAAACCCAGGAACAAAACAAGGATTTTTATAGGGGATGCCTTTGAAAGATGGAGACGATTTAAGGCGGAGAAGATTTTTTCATCTCACACCAAACTTGCTTATTTCCTCCTAGATAGGTAAGTCAGGCATTTACATTTTCTTAGTACTTGTAATAAAAGGAAATTGC
Source organism: Nerophis ophidion (assembly GCF_033978795.1). Lineage (NCBI taxonomy): Eukaryota > Metazoa > Chordata > Actinopteri > Syngnathiformes > Syngnathidae > Nerophis > Nerophis ophidion. The sequence continues at coordinate 35,653,447 of NC_084615.1, read as the reverse complement.
AATTATGTATGTAAGCTATGTTGTCCAATACAGTCTATAATCTTGTCTAACAAAGATAGTATGTTCGTCCAATGAATGCTTAGGAGCGAAGCACCCTCACAAAAGTCTTGTGCTTACTTTGTATGCTTGTCCAGTCGATGAGATATCGACATGTAGGCTAACGGGGGAAATATATGCCCGTTAGCTTGTATGTCGACGTGTCATCCAACTGACAGGGCAACATATACTATCGACAATTAAAACCTATGTGGATATGGGTAGTGAGGAAATGCGTTCCAACATTAGCAAGGCTAATTGCAGTTTCTGGTACTGTTTGTGCATCAGGCACATATGGGGTGGTATGTGCTTGGCACAATATAATGCATTACATCTAAAGATCTTCTACTTTGTGTATTGACATGGTAGTAGGTTATATGATTTATGCAAAGCTTGTTTTTTGCGTAACCTGGGTTGGCTCTTAGAATTGTACTCTGCCCTGAAAGATGGTGATGTGCATTAGAGATGCGCGGATAGGCAATTATATCATCCGCATCCGCATGACCAAAGTCGTCATCCACCTGCCGTTCACCCGAACCAACATTTTATCAGGACTGTACCCGCCCGCCAACCGCCAGCTGAAATACATCAGAGGTTGTCCGCCTTTACCACTCACAGAGATATTTACACCTGTTTCACATAGTAATGATGACAATTGGAGCCGCTAAAGTTCCCGCAACTAATCAATAGCGTTAATTATGATGACAAGAATATGGGCGTGCTGTGAAGCCATTGCCTTAGACACCTTCAACAACATGTACAAACCGATTGTTGATCCGGCAACATGTTGTGTGCAGCTTCCGCAATTACACGTTCAAGATTGAAAGGCATACTTGGTGATACAGAGTACATTGATGGTTGTGATATAAACAACTTTAACACTTACTAATATGCGCCACACTGTGAAGCCACACAATACAAGATTGACAAACACATTTCGGGAAAACATCCTCACAGTAACACAACATAAACGCAACACAACAAATACCCATAATCCTTTGTATCCGTGACATTTCCTGAATATATTTTACACCCCCGCTCCCCCAACCTCGCCCACATTACCGACACACGGGGGTGGAGGGGGGGTGGCAGGGTTTGCTGCTAGCGGGGTGTATAAAATAGTCAGGAAGTGTCATGAATACAAAGGATTATGGGTATTTGTTGTGTTGCGTTTATGTTGTGTTACTGTGAGGATGTTCTCCGGAAATTTGTTTGTCGTTCTTAATTGGTGTGGCTTCACATATTACTAAGAGTGTTAAAATTGTTTATATCACAACCATTAGTATACTCTGTGTCACCCAGTATGCCTTGCAGTCGTGTGCGTGTTGCCGCGGAAGCCACACACAACATGATGCTGGACTGACAGGCAACTCGTACATGTTGTAGTAGGCGACAAAGCCATTGGCTTTGTAGCACGCCCTAATACTTATTATCTGTGTGACTACCGGCAGTCATTCAGGAGAATAATAGCGTCTCCTATTGTCTTCTTCGCTTTATGACAGGGGTCTTAAATGGCTCTTTGAATGGCAAAGGATACCAATCACAGAACCATGCATATCAAATACTTCCGGATGGTTCAACCGCCACCCGCCCTAATCTAATTAAAATCTATTCTTTCGTCATGTCAACTGCCGGACCCGCGGACTCCGCGGATGAGACCGCAAATCGCGCATCTCTAATGTGCGTACATGGAAGAGAATGCAGTGCGTTAGATTGGATGCAACATGGAGTTATGCTGAATGAAATGTGCCGGTAATTTTACTGTTGGCGTTGGCTTGCCATCAAAGTAGGCCTATACGAGATATTATTAAGTATAATTAATTTGATCGTGGTCCGTGGGGTCAAACTAGACATCTTAGCAGGGTAATGCCAACAATCTGTCCCGACTCTCGACGAAAACGCTGCTGCGTAACTTTACAAATACATTTGGCTAATCGACATGAGTAAAATGTGGCATAATTACTTAGTAAGCCATCTTACAAGAAGTATAAACAAGAGAAACCTACAGCGTAGGACTCGTCGATTGTGAAGTTCCTTGGAGTAGGATTCGGATTCGGCTGCGTATCTGGCAAACTCAGTCATGGACAGTGGGAGGGGACTACAGAATGTTGGCCGTGGTTGCAGTACCATTTATGGCCACATTACTACATTTTGCACCTTTAAAGGCCTACTGAAATGAGATTTTCTTATTTAAACGGGGATAACAGGTCCATTCTATGTGTCATACTTGATCATTTCGCAACATTGCCACATTTTTGCTGAAAGGATTTAGTAGAGAACATCGACGATAAAGTTTGCAACTTTTGGTTGCTAATAAAAAAGCCTTTCCTTTACCGTAAGTGTGTTCGCGTGACGTCACCCTTGTTAGGCCTCCTCACATCCTCACATTGTTTATAATGGGAGCCACCAGCAGTAAGAGCAATTCAGACAGAGAAAGCGACAATTTCCCCATTAATTTGAGCGAGGATGAAAGATTCATGGATGAGGATATTGATAGTGAAGGACTATAAAAAAAATTTAAAAATTAAAAGCGACAGCTCCGTGCGGCGGCAGTGGAACCGTTTCAGTTGTAATTAGACACATTTACTAGGATAATTCTGGAAGATCCATTATGTGCTTATTGTTTTAATAGTGTTTTAGTGAGATTGTAAAGACATACCTCAAAGTCGGATGGCTGCGGTGAACACGTGTCTCAGAGAGAAGCCGAGGAGCCAAGCTGACAGCTGCCTTTTTTGACAGCTAATGCAGGAGGATGCATAATCCACTGATGTCTCCGGTAAGATATACATCACAATTTTCCCATCCAGAAACATGCTGGTTGAAGTAGAGAAACATGTTCGCTTGACCGCTCTGTGTTAAAGCCTCACAACAAACAAAGAAACACCGGCTGTGTCTCGGTGCTGAAGGCAGCTGCAACACACCGCTTTCCACCAACAGTATTGTTCTTTATAGTCTCCATTTTAATTGAACAAATTGCAAAAGATTTGGCAACACAGATGTCCAAATTACTGTGTAGTTATGTGATGAAAAGTAAAGACTTTTAGCTGTAACTGGTGCTGAGCTAATATGTCCCCTCCAACCAATAACGTACCAAACACACGTCAACATACGCGTCATCATTCCGTGACGTTTTCAACAAGAAACTCCGCGGGAAATTTAAAATTGTAATTTAGTCAACTAAACCGGCCGTATTGGCATGGGTTGCAATGTTAATATTTCTTCATTGATATATAAACTATCAGACTGTGGGGTCGGTAGTAGTGGGTTTCAGTAGGCCTTTAAGTTAAAGGGGAACTGCACTTTTTGGGAATTTTTCGTTCGCAATCATTATGAAAGACGTCTTTTTGGGGAGGTTTTAAAGATGATAAACGCTTGAAATATACAGCCATCGGAGCCTTCCAAGCCCTCTAAAACAACTTCAAAACCCCTCCATCAACATTTTATGTACATGCTGCAAGTCTACAATGTAGTAAAAGACACGTTCATAATAATATGTATGTGGAGGTTGCCCTCCCGTGGATCCTCCAGACCATCAAGAATGGACATGACAGGCCGGATCAGGGTTACAACACTGTTTTATTTTTCAATGAAGTGTCTCTGTGCTTTTCAGTAATTGCCTTTCCGAGTCTGTTTGTCTCTCTCTTTCGCTCTCGCTCCAGCTCCACCGCCTCTCTCCTCTCCGGCTGCTGCCTTTTAACAGAGCAACAGGTGATTAGATAACCAGGTCCAGGTGGGCCATCTACGCACCTGTCGCTGATCTCAATGCCGTTCCTGGCACACACTGCTTCGCTGCAGGTCTACAGGCCACGCCACCGCTCCACAATGTAATATGTACAATTTAATGGACGGATTTACCATATGTTGGGGATTTTAATAAATTTCGGAACTTATTTTTCATTTGACAATAAGTGTTCCTTCTTCCAGATACTTGTAATCTTGGCAGACTTGGTAACAAACAGCGAAGATTCACAACCATGTACTTTTGAAGCTGAATTTATGCAGAACGAACTACTGCTTTTAGAAGCCAGCACAAAGGAAGAGTGAGATGTTAGACTTCCTTTTATTGTCATTCAAATTGGAACTTTACAGTACAGATAAGATCGAAAGTTTGTTGCATTAGCTCGTTGTAGTGCAAGATAAAAAAAAAAAGCAATAAGGGGCAGAGTGTTTGCATTTACAAAAGAAGGTGCAGATATACATAGATTACTGAACGGATAAATATATTGCACTTTTGCATATGCATCCATGTTTATGGATGTACGTTATATTATCTTTATAGTCCAGCAAGTTAATCCGTTTTGGAGGGGAATTGAGGGGATTAAGTGAGGTGAAACTGAATTGAAGCTGCAAAAGGTGGAACTTGAAGCCAAGCTATTTTGACATAAATGGAGTGCTTACCCATAATTAACAAGAAAAAATGTTCCCCGGCCAGCTAGACCAATCAGACAACTGTCCATCGAGTGGATCACACGTTATATTGATCATGATACAAGCAGCACATCATGCGTGTTAGTACAACTACAGCACAAACAATGTCGAGCTAACAGTGTACAAACGAACCATGAAATGTGGGCTAATATTAAAATGATTGTTCATGTTTTTCAGTCAGTACAGATTTTCAACATTGTGTTGTGCATTACAAACTCAAACACGTTTCGTGCAGATGTAGAAATTAGCTTATCTCTTGCCGTAGTTAGCTTCTATGACAAATACCGTAGCATTAGTACATTCAGTTCCTCCGTTACAGCTGGGTTATTATACGGGTTAAGAGACATAAATGAAGTATTGGTGACGGTTTTTGAATGCATTCTTATGGTGATTTAGCAAAATAATTGATTGCTCCCATTTGCTGCATTGCAAGCCAACAAGAACGAGCCGATTTGTATATGTTAAAATGCAAAAAATATCGATTATTTTGACTATTAATTACTTGTATTTTATGGTTGGATTTATCCATCCATCCATCCATTTTCTACCGCTTATTCCCTTTCGGGGTCGCGGGGGGCGCTGGCGCCAATCTCAGCTACAATCGGGCGGAAGGCAGGGTACACCCTGGACAAGTCGCCACCTAATCGCAGGGCCAACACAGATAGACAGACAACATTCACACTCACATTCACACACTAGGGCCAATTTTTAGTGTTGCCAATCAACCTATCCCCAGGTGCATGTCCATCCATCCATTTTTCTACCGCTTGTCCCTTTTGGGGGGGGGCCTATGGCAGCTGCATTCGGGCGGAAGCTGGTGTACACCTCTTCACAGGGCCAACACAGATAGACAGACAACATTCACACTCACATTCACACACTAGGGACCATTTAGTGTTGCCAATCAACCTATCCCCAGGTGCATGTCTTTGGAGGTGGGAGGGAACCCACGCAGTCACGGGGAGGACATGCAAACTCCACACAGAAAGATGCCGAGCCCGGGATTGAACCCAGGGCTGCTCAGGAGCTTCGTATTGTAAGGCAGATGCACTAACCCCTCTGCCACCGTGCTGCCCGGTAAGATGTATTATTATTATTATTACTATTTATTATTATTATTATTATTATTAAAATAATATTTTATGTCACATTACTTGAATCATTTAAGTGATGGGGTGGATGGCAAGCAGTATTAAATGCCTTGCTCATGCAACCAGCAGTTCAAGTAAGCAAATTTTTCTAATGAAAATTTACATATTGATGGGGGGTTGCATCCTTTCATTAACATCACAATTAGCAGCAGCTCCAGATTTTTGCATCTGCACTTTTCATATTTTTACAGCCTGAGGGCAAAAATCAGCCAGTTGAGAGAAGCAATCAAGAGGCGTAATAAAAAAAAAATATCAGAGCATGATGAATAGTGGCCAATTAGGGAACAAGCAGTCAGATTAAGCCCCGCCCCCTTTAAATTGCTCATTTTTTTAAGCTTCTATTAACCTCCTCATGGTTGTCATCCTTTCTCAGAGTGCTTCTCTGTTGGAAACAGTCCCACAGCTTGTTGCTACAGAGAGAGAGAGAGAAAGAGAGACAAAGAGAGAGAGAGAGAGAGAGAGACCAATGCCATTCATCACAATTTAGCAGGGCGGGCATTAGACATTGTGGGAATAAAAGACCCTCTCTCCTCACCAGAGTAGAAAGCGGTGACATGGTGCATGTGTTAAATTCCCTCACCCCTCTTGAAAAAGTAGGCTATGCCACTCTGACACATTGAAAGCCTCACTGACACATGCCGTACACACACAAGTACACGCACACACACACACAGACACACACACACGCATACACACATGCACACACACGCTACATGATGGCTATCTTTTTAAATCATACTTTTTTTGTATTGACCAATTAGTCCTAATGACAGTTGACTATCGGTTTGTTATATAATAATAATGCAAACCCAGTCCAAGACAAAAATAATGTACAAACCCTGTTTCCATATGAGTTGGGATATTGTGTTAGATGTAAATATAAACGGATTACAATGATTTGCAAATCATTTTCAACCCATATTCAGTTGATTATGCCACAAAGACAACATATTTGATGTTCAAACTGATAAACTTTTTTTTTTTGCAAATAATCATTAACTTTAGAATTTGATGCCGGCAACACGTGACAAAGAAGTTGGGAAAAGTGGCAATAAATACTGATAAAGTTGAGGAATGCTTATCAAACTCTTATATAGAATATCCCACAGGTGTGCAGGCTAATTGGGAACAGGTGGGTGCCATGATTGGGTATAACAACAGCTTCCATGTAATGCTAAGTAATTCACAAACAAGGATGGGGTGAGGGTCACCACTTTGTAAGCAAATTGTCGAACAGTTTTAGAACAACATTTCTCAACGAGCCATTGCAAGGAATTTAGGGATTTTACCATCTACAGTCCGTAAAATCATCAAAAGGTTCAGAGAATCTGGAGAAATCACTGCACGTAAGCGATGATATTAAGGACCTTTGATCCCTCAGGTGGTAAAGCATCAAAAACCGACATCAGTGTGTAAAGGATATCACCACATGGGCTCAGGAACACTTCATTAAACCACTGTCAGTAACTACAGTTGGTCGCTACATCTGTAAGTGCAAGTTAAAACTCTACTATGCAAAACAAAACCCATTTATCAACAATACCCAGAAACACCGCCGGCTTTGCTGGGCCCGAGATCATCTATGATGGACTGATGCAAAGTGGAAAAGTATTCTGTGGACTGACGAGTCCACATTTCAAATTATATTTGGAAACTGTGGACGTGATGTCCTCCGGAACAAAGAGGAAAATAACCATCCGGATTGTTATTGGCGCAAAGTTCGAAAGCCAGCATATGTGATGGTATGGGGGTGTATTAGTGCCCAAAGCATGGGTAACTTACACATCTGTGAAGGCACCATTAATTCTGAATGGTCCACACATGATTTGGAGCAACATATGTTGTCATCCAAGCAACGTTATCAAGGACGCCCCTGTTTATTTCAGCAAAACAATTCCAAGCCACATGTTACAACAGCGTGTCTTCGTGGTAAAAGAGTGTGGCTACTTTCCTGGCCTGCCTGCAGTCCAGACCTGTTTCCCATCAAAAATGTGTGGCGCATTATGAAGCGTAAAATACGACAGCGGAGACCTCGGACTGTTGAACGACTGAAGCTCTACATAAAACAAGAATGGGAAAGAATTCCACTTTAAAAGCTTCAGCAATTAGTTTCCTCATTTCCCAAACGTTTGAGTGTAGTTAAAAGAAAAGGTGATGTAACACAGTGGTGAACATGCCCTTTCCCAACTACTTTGGCACGTGTGGCAGCCATGAAATTCTAAGTTAATTATTATTTGCAAAAAAAAATAAAGTTTATGAGTTTGAACATTAAATATCTATTCTTTGTAGTGCATTCATTTGAATATGGATTGAAAAGGATTTGCAAATCATTGTATTCCGTTTATATTTACATCTAACACAATTTGCCAACTCATATGGAAACGGGGTTTGTAAATAACTATTACCTGATTTGTCGTTGGTTGGTTTTGATTGATTGATTGATACTTTTATTAGTAAATTGCACAGTTCAGTACACATGCCATACAATTGACCACTAAATGGTAACACCCGAATAAGTTTTTCAACTTGTTTTAGTCGGGGTCCAAGTTAATCAATTCATGGTTTGCAGAATTACCCCAAAACTAATGTTCTAAAGCAGACCTATTATGCAAAACCAAGGTGCCTTATTTGGTACCTCTTTTTAAGTAAAAAAGTTAAAGTACCAATGACGCCCTTGGGCAAGTAACCGCCCGTGTCCTAATAGCCGCCCGGGGTCCATGCCCATTTTTTGAATTAAACGCCTCTTCCTAATAATAGCCAATGTATAGCGGTACACCACAACTGATGGACGGGAATACTGTAAGGGGGAAGAAGAACATAAAGTTTGACTTAAAGTTCAAGCTAGCAGTTGTGAAGTATGCGGAGCAGAATTCTGGTTTGGCAGCGGCCAGGCAGTTTAACGTTGACCCAAAACATGTGAGCGAATGTAAACAAAAAAAGGGAGAACTACTATCTCAGTCGGCAATCGATGGAAAACGGGCTCGCTTATCTGGTGGAGGTAGGAAGAAAGTGAGCGACGAGCTTAATGCTAATTTTTGTCACTGGATACATCACGTTCGTGGACTGAACCACCGTGTGTCCCGCAAAATGATCCGCATTAAGGCCAAAGAGTTGTATGCCACCGCGAGTGACACGAGAGACACCGGGGTGGTGTTTGGTGCAACGGGTGGCTGGCTTGATCGATTCCTGCGTCGGAACAATTTTACCCTCAGTAGGAGCACAACTGTTGCACAGAAGGACACTCCCGTCGAGAAAATTGTCAATTTCCTTGTTTTCACTACTAAACAGATAGAGGCCAAGAAAATCCAGCCAAAGAAAATCATCTCCATAGATGAAACAGCCGTCTGGTTTGACATGGTTGGTTTTAGTACGGTCAATGAGAGGGGCGCCCGCTTCATCTGCCTCAAAACCACCGGCCACGAGAAGGCACGTGTCACGGTGGCTCTTACAGCCAAAGTAGGCGGGACAAAGCTGAAGCCTTACATTGTGTTTAAAGGTGCTGTCCGTAATGTAAAGGCTATGCAGAGCATGCCGCGGTGATCATAGCTTCCTCCAAGAATGGCTGGTTTAATGATGACCTGACAAAGGATTGGCTCCAGGGGGCAGTGGGGAAATTTCACTTTGGACCGAGGCTACTTGCATGGGACTCGTACCGATGCCATATCAGCGAGGCCACGAAGGCAGAGCTCAAAAGGGGCTACAACCTTACAATGGCTGTTATATCTGGAGGTTGCACAAAGTACCTGCAGGCCCCTGATGTTGTGTGGAATGGCCCTTTCAAAGCGCAGCTCTGTGACTACTATGATAACTGAAGGGCTGGTGATAAAGACAAGACCTACACCAAGTCAGGTAACCTGAGAGCCCCTTCCCGCCCCCTCCTGATCGACTGGGTCCTGGGAGCCTGGGATGCTCTGGATCGGGACACTCTGATCAACTCATTTAAGGTAAGCTGGCTGGTTGTGTGTATGTTGCAAACAGTAGCCATAGGTGATTGTTGCTTTCTGGTATCCTACAAGGTGTGTGGGCTGACGGTGGCAGCTGATGGGAGTGAGGACCAGCTCATTTACTGCCTCAAGGAGGGACAGCCATGTCAGGCAGGCAGAGAGATGCTGTTGAGGGCTAGACAGCAGGGTGCTGCTGTGGTTAAGGAAGAGGAGGAGAGTGATGAAGAACAGCAGTTTCTTAATGAACTTGTAATTGAAGAGGAGGAGGATGATGGGGGGGTGAGGGCAGGAAGAGCAGGAAGAAGGGGAAGAGGAGGATGATGATGAGTGGGTTTGAGTTGCATTTGGGGTTGCGTTTACTGCAGTATTATTGTTTTGATTGTTTTATAGAGTACTTGGTACCATAATTTTATTTTTCCTGTATGCTGCTTTATTTAGAACTTGGAATACTGTAGCCTTTATTTTATTTAAGTGACACTATTATTGTTCTGTTTTGATGGTGGGTTTTATACCATTGTTTTGATTTTCCCGGTAGGCTGCTTTATTTAAAAACTTTATTTCTTTTCAGTATTGGTATTCTATTTGACAATTGTTGCACTACTGCCATGTTGAGGCCTCGTTGATCTCTTGTCTTTTGATAGTCTTGTTTTTTGTTTGTATGTTTACAATAGCTTTTACATTTAAAGTTTTTTATACGAAAAAAAAAATACTGGACAGTAACCATTGTAAACAAATAATGGACTGCTGCAGGCTGGTGCAAAAACGAATAAAAGCCTTGTGCAAATAACCGCCTGCTTCTTTTAAACGCCCATCTCCAAAAATAATTTTGTCAAATAAACGCCCGGGCTACTATTTGGTAATATACTGCATTCGGGCGAAAGGCGGTGTACACCCTGGACAAGTTGCCACCTCATCGCAGTATTTTTAGAACCATCTAATAATACTAATACTAATAACAATAATAATGGATTACATTTAATATTATACTTTTTTATTATCAGATACTCAAAGCGCTCACAGAGAAATGGGAACCCATCAATCATTCACACCTGGTGGTGGCAAGCTACATTTGTAGCCACAGCTTCCCTGGGGTAGACTGACGGAAGCGATGCTGCCAGTTTGCGCTTACTGCCCCTCTACCACCACCTTTCATTCATTCATCATTCATTCACCAGTGTGAGCAGCACCGGGGGCAAGAGTGACGTGTCCTGCCCAAGGACACAACGGCAGAAATTTGGATGTCAAGAGGCGGCGAGCGAACCTGCAACCCTCAGGTTTCTGGCACAGCCGCTCTACTCACTACGCCAGTGGTTCTCAACCTTTTTTCAGTGATGTACCCCCTGTGAACATCTTTTTAATTCAAGTACCCCCTAATCAGAGCAAATCATTTGTGGTTGAAAAAGAGAGATAAAGAAGTACAATACAGAACTATGTAATCAGTTTCTGATTTATTGAATTATATAACAGTGCAACATATTGCTCATTTGTAGTGGTCTTTCTTGAACTATTTGGAAAAAATAAAAATAACTAAAAACATATTGAAAAATAAACACGTGATTTAATTATAAATAAAGATTTCTACACATAGAAGTAATCATCAACTTAAAGTGCTCTCTTTGGGGATTGTAATAGAGTTCCATCTGGATTCATGAACTTAATTCCAAACATTTCTTCACAAAAAAAATAAATCTTTAACATCAATATTCCACAAAAATCTAGCTGTCAACACTGAATAACTGTTGCATTTCTTTTCACAGTTTATGAACTTACAATCATATTTTGTTGGAGTATTATTCAATAAATATATTTATAAAGGATTTTTTAATTGTTATTTTTACAATATTTAAAAAAATCTCACGTACCCCTTGGCATACCTTCAAGTACCCCCAGGGGTACGCGTACCCCCATTTGAGAACCACTGCTCTATGCAATACCGCCCCATACCGTTAAATTAACCTGCTTTTAACCTTAACCAAGATCCATCCATCCATTTTCTACCGCTTATTCCCTTTGTTACAATTGGGCGGAAGGCGGTGTACACCCTGGACAAGTCGCTACCTCATCGCAGGGCTAACACAGATAGACATACAACATTCACACTCACATTCACACACTAGGGACCATTTAGTGTTGCCAATCAACCAATCCCCAGGTGCATGACTTTGGAGGTGGGAGGAAGCCGGAATACCCGGAGGGAACCCACGCAGTCACGGGGAGGACATGCAAACTCCACACAGAAGGATCCCGAAAACTCAGGACCTTCGTATTGTGAGGCAGACGCACTAACCCCTCTTCTGCCGTGCTGCCAAGATCATTTGACATATTCATTCTACAATATGATCATTCAAATTACTTCTTATTCAACAGCCCAATGATGTCCAAATGACCCTGCTGCTCACAGTTTTAAATACCAACTAAGGATCATATTATATGTCGAAGCAGAATTTGTACTTTTCAATTTACTTTGGTCAATCAAATAACTGTATGAATATTATTTACTTAAAATAGCTTAATAATCAAATAAGCACACAATTTAACAACTGCCAAGCAGTCAATACGGCGTGATCTTTTAACCTCTCAACAGGCAACACATTTAACAAAGCAATACATATAATTTGTTTTATCTATTAGCACAGACCAGGGCTTCTGTGTTCCAAACAGTTTGTTTCGGCCCAGTAAAAAGACACAAGCTTACCGGTAGCCTCTTTGATTATTTCCTTTTCCCCATGCGTTTAGTCCAATGATTAAGCACGAGATGTCGCTGTCCTGCTGCCATCAGTTGCTCTGCAAGACCACTGGACAAAGTTCTAAGAAAGCCAAATGTTTATAGTGTACTGGCGTGAGCTGCCAATTAGCCTGATTGTGCTCACCTGTGCTCTCCACTGTGGAGATGTGAGGCTGATGTCATCAGCACACGCTCACAGGCGAACCTCCCCGGACAGATCGCCGCAACAGCAACCGTGCAGACAATTGTTTGCAAGTATAAAGTGCATGGCACAGTTTTGTCACTGCCACAATCAGGAAGAAAACACAAGCTATCAGCTGCTGCTGAGAGAAAATTGGTCAGGCTGATGAAGAGTCAAACGAGAACAACCAAAAAGCAGGTCAACAATGAATTGGAAGCTGCTGGAACACAGGTGTCAGTGTCCACGGTCAACCGTGTTTTGCATCACCATGGACTGAGAGGCTACCATGCAAGAAGGAAGCCATTGCTCCGGAAGCGACACCTTAAGGCTCGTCTAAAGTTTGAGGCTGATCATGAGGACAAAGATAAGACCTTCTGGAGGAAAGTTCTGTGGTCTGATGAAAAAAAAAATTGCTGTTTGGCCACAATATGAAGTTTGGTTCTTTTATGAATTTATTATGGGTCTACTGAAAATGTGACCAAATCTGCTGGGTCAGAAGTATACATACAGCAATATTAATATTTGGTTACATGTCCCTTGGCAAGTTTCACTGCAATAAGGCGCTTTTGGTAGCCTTTCACCAGCTTACGGCAAACTTTTGGTTGAATTTTTGACCACTCCTCTTGACAAAATTGGTGCAGTTCAGCTAAATATGTTGGTTTTCTGACATGGACTTGTTTCTTCAGCATTGTCCACATGTTTAAGTCTGGACTTTGGGAAGGCCATTCTAAAACCTTCATTCTAGCCTGAGTTAGCCATTCCTTTACCACTTTTGACATGTGTTTGGGGCCATTGTCCTGTTGGAACACCGAACTGCGCCCAGGTCCCAAACTCCAGGCTGATGATTTTAGGATGTCTTGAAGAATTTGGAGGTAATCCTCCTTTTTCATTGTCCCATTTACTGTCTGTAAAGCACTAGTTACATTAGCAGCGTAACAGGCTCAGAGCATAACACTACCACCACCAAGCTTGACAGTAGGCATGGTGTTCCTCAGATTAAATGCCTCACCTTTTCTCCTCCAAACATATTGCTGGGTATTGTGGCCAAGCAACTCAATTTTTGTTTCATCTGACATCACATGGGCAAAGATAAGACCTTCTGGAGGAAAGTTCTGTGGTCATCTTCCAGTGATATTAGGAAAAATACTTGCCAACCCTTCCGGATTTTCCGTGAGACTCCCGAAATTCAGCACTTCTCCCGAAAACCTCCCTGGACAAATTTTCTCCCGAAAATCTCCCGAAATTCAGGCGTAGCTGGAGGCCACGACCCCTCCCGCTCCATGTGGACCTGAGTGGGGACATCCTGTTTTCACGTCCCCTTTCCCAAAATAAAAACAGCATGTGTGCCCAATGAGGTTATAACTGTAGAATGATCGAGGGTGAGTCCTTTGTTTCTTATGTGGGTTTATTGTTAGGCAGTTTCATTAATGTCCTCCCAGCGCGGTAACAACACACAACAACAGCAGTCACGTTTTCGTCTACTGTAAAGCAGTTCGTCTGCTGTAGACACCAATGTTGTGACACGCTTAAACAGGACAATACTGCCATCTACTGTACATGCAAATGTGACAATAACATCTACGGCTTTTAGAGCAGTGGTTATCAGCCTTTTTTCAGTGATGTACCCCCTCTGAACATTTTTTTAATTCAAGTACCCCCCTAATCAGAGCAAAGCATTTTTGGTTGAAAAAAAAAAAGATAAAGAAGCAAAATACAGCACTGTGTCATAAGTTTCTGATTTGTTAAATTGTATAACAGTGCAAAATATTGCTCATTTATAGTGGTCTTTCTTGAACTATTTGGAAAAAAATATCCATCCATCCATCCATTTTCTTCCGCTTATCCGAGGTCGGGTCGTGGGGGCAACAGCCTAAGCAGGGAAACCCAGACTTCCCTTTCCCCAGCCACTTCGTCTAGCTCTTCCTGGGGGATCCCGAGGCGTTCCCAGGCCAGCCGGGAGACATAGTCTTCCCAACGTGTCCTGGGTCTTCCCTGTGGCCTCCTACCAGTTGGACATGCCCTAAACACCTCCCTAGGGAAGCATTCGGGTGGCATCCTGACCAGATGCCCGAACCACCTCATCTGGCTCCTCTCGATGTGGAGGAGCAGCGGCTTTACTTTGAGTTCCTCCCGGATGGCAGAGCTTCTCACCCTATCTCTAAGGGAGAGCCCCGCCACACGGCGGAGGAAACTCATTTCGGCCGATTGTACCCGTGATCTTATCCTTTCGGTCATGACCCAAAGCTCATGACCATAGGTGAGGATGGGAATGTAGATCGACCGGTAAATTGAGAGCTTTGCCTTCCGGCTTAGCTCCTTCTTCACCACAACGGATCGGTACAACGTCCGCATTACTGAAGACGCCGCACCGATCCGCCTGTCGATCTCACGATCCACTCTTCCCTCACTCGTGAACAAGACTCCTAGGTACTTGAACTCCTCCACTTGGGGCAGGGTCTCCTCCCCAACCCGGAGATGGCACTCCACCCTTTTCCGGGCGAGAACCATGGACTCGGACTTGGAGGTGCTGATTCTCATTCCGGTCGCTTCACACTCGGCTGCAAACCGATCCAGTGAGAGCTGAAGATCCCGGTCAGATGAAGCCATCAGGACCACATCATCTGCAAAAAGCAGAGACCTAATCCTGCGGCCACCAAACCGGAACCCCTCAACGCCTTGACTGCGTCTAGAAATTCTGTCCATCAAAGTTATGAACAGAATCGGTGACAAAGGACAGCCTTGGCGGAGTCCAACCCTCACTGGAAATGTGTTCGACTTACTGCCGGCAATGCGGACCAAGCTCTGGCACTGATCGTACAGGGAGCGGACCGCCACAATAAGACAGTCCGATACCCCATACTCTCTGAGCACTCCCCACAGGACTTCCCGAGGGACACGGTCGAATGCCTTCTCAAAGTCCACAAAGCATGTAGACTAGTTGGGCAAACTCCCATGCACCCTCAAGGACCCTGTCGAGAGTATAGAGCTGGTCCACAGTTCCACGACCAGGACGAAAACCACACTGCTCCTCCTGAATCCGAGGTTCGACTATCCGGCGTAGCTTCCTCTCCAGTACACCTGAATAAACCTTACCGGGAAGGCTGAGGAGTGTGATCCACGATAGTTGGAACACACCCTCCGGTTCCCCTTCTTAAAGAGAGGAACCACCACCCCTGTCTGCCAATCCAGAGGTACCGCCCCCGATGTGCACGCGATGCTGCAGAGTCTTGTCAACCAAGACAGTCCCACAGCATCCAGAGCCATAAGGAACTCCGGGCAGATCTCGTCCACCCCCGGGGCCTTGCCACCGAGGAGCTTTTTAACTACCTCAGCGACCTCAGCCCCAGAAATAGGAGAGTCCACCACAGATTCCCCAGGCACTGCTTCCTCATAGGAAGACGTGTTGGTGGGATTGAGGTCTTCGAAGTATTCCTTCCACCTATCCACAACATCCGCAGTTGAGGTCAGCAGAACACCATCCGCACCATACACGGTATTGATAGTGCACCGCTTCCCCTTCCTGAGGCGGCGGACGGTGGTCCAGAAACGCTTCGAAGCCGTCCGGAAGTCGTTTTCCATGGCTTCCCCGAACTCCTCCCATGTCCGAGTTTTTGCCTCAGCGACCGCTGAAGCCGCACACCGCTTGGCCTGTCGGTACCTGTCCAATGCCTCCGGAGTCCTATGAGCCAAAAGGACCCGATAGGGCTCCTTCTTCAGCTTGACGGCATCGCTCACCGCTGGTGTCCACCAAGGGGTTTTAGGATTGCCGCCCCGACAGGCACCAACTACCTTGCGGCCACAGCTCCGATCAGCCGCCTCGACAATAGAGGTGCGGAACATGGTCCACTCGGACTCAATGTCCAGCACCTCCCTCGTGACATGTTCGAAGTTCTTCCGGAGGTGGGAATTGAAACTTTCTCTGACAGGAGACTCTGCCAGACGTTCCCAGCAGACCCTCACAATGCGTTTGGGTCTGCCAGGTCGGTCCGGCATCTTCCCCCACCATCGCAGCCAACTCACCACCAGGTGGTGATCGGTAGAAAGCTCCGCCCCTCTCTTCACCCGAGTGTCCAAAACATAAGGCCGCAAATCCGATGACACAACTACAAAGTCGATCATGGAACTGCGGCCTAGGGTGTCCTGGTGCCAAGTGCACATATGGACACCCTTATGTCTGAACATGGTGTCTGTAATGGACAAATTGTGGCGAGCACAAAAGTCCATTAACAAAACACCACTCGGGTTCAGATCCGGGCGGCCATTCTTCCCAATCACGCCTCTCCAGGTTTCACTGTCGTTGCCAACATGAGCGTTGAAGTCCCCCAGTAGGACAAGGAATCCCCCGGGGGAGCACTTTCCAGTACTCCCTCGAGTGTACCCAAAAAGGGTGGGTACTCTGAGCTGCTGTTTGGTGCGTAATCACAAACAACAGTCAGGACCCGTTCCCCCACCCGAAGGCGGGGGGGGGCTACTCTTTCGTCCACTGGGTTGAAATCCAACGTGCAGGCTTTAAGCCGGGGGGCAACCAGAATTGCCACCCCAGCCCGTCGCCTCTCACTGTCGGCAACGCCAGAGTGGAAGAGGGTCCAGTCCCTCTCGAGAGAAGTGGTTCCAGAGCCCTTGCTGTGCGTCGAAGTAAGTCCGACTATATCCAGCCGGAACTTCTCCACTTCGCGCACTAGCTCAGGCTCTTTCCCCCCCAGTGAGGTGACGTTCCACGTCCCAAGAGCCAGCTTCTGTAGCCGAGGATTGGACCGCCAAGTGCCCTGCCTTCGGCTGCCGCCCAGCTCACATTGCACCCAACCTCTATGGCCCCTGCTATGGGTGGTGAGCCCATTGGAGGGGTGACCCACGTTGCCTCTTCGGGCTGTGCCCGGCCGGGCCCTATGGGAACAGGCCCGGCCACCAGGCGCTCGCCATCGTGCCCCACCTACGGGCCTGGCTCCAGAGGGGGGCCCCGGTGACCCGCGTCCGGGCGAGGGAAATCTGGGTCCATGTTTTGTCTTCTTCATTGAGGTCTTCGAGCTGCTCTTTGTCTGATCCCTCACCTAGAACCTGTTTGCCTTGGGAGACCCTACCAGGGGGCATAAAGACCCCGGACAACATAGCTCCTAGGATCATTGGGTCACGCAAACTCCTCTACCACGATAAGGTGGCAGATCAGAGAGGAGAAAAAAGATCTAAAAATAACTTAAAATTTGTTGAAAAATAAACAAGTGATACAATTATAAATAAAGATTTCTACAAATACTGCGATGAGGTGGCAACTTGTCCAGGGTGTACATCGCCTTCCGCCCGATTGTAGCTGAGATAGGCACCAATGCCCCCCGCAACCCGAAAAGAAATAAGAGGTAGTAAAATGGATAGATGGATAGCTGTAAATATACTCCTCCCCTCTTAGCCACGCCCCCCACCTCCCAAAATCGGAGGTCTCAAGCTTGGCAAGTATAAATATAAGAAATGTAGCTTGTTTGCCACAATGGAGGCAAACTTTGCCGACTTAGGAGTGGCTTTGCACTGTGGTGGGACGTGAGCCACTTGCTAAAATGCTACATTGCGTTGAGGACGCCTTTGTTCGCTTCTTGCTGCCAAATTTTCAGGGCATATCTCGGATGTGACACCAATATGCATTATTACGATATAACAATAATATTTAAAAAAAAACTTTCATATCACTATTTCAACTTTTACCCTCAATGTTTCTTTTTTGGGGGGGGGGAAATACAGCTTTTTCTAATCAAATTCAATCATATTAAATTGTAAAAAAAAATGTGATTCAATTGATTTACATTTTTTGTAACTACTTTGTTCTTGTGAAATAAAAGATTTGAAAACTGTCAAAAATGTAATGCTTTATTCTCTAAAACAATTATGTTGTCACCCCCTCCTTTCGCCCCAAACACTGTTTGTAAACACTGTTTGTAAACATACATACATACATATATGTATGTATATATACATATTTATATATATATATATATATATATATATATATATACATACATACATACATACGTGTATATATATATATATATATATATATATATACATACATACGTGTATATATATATATATATAACTCCCCTAAAGAGCAGGGAACAGGCTAAAATAGCCTATGTTTTTTCCTGACCCAATGTACAATGTATATAAATACTCATAAAGAAACCCCCGTTTCCATTTGAGTTGGGAAATTGTGTTAGATGTAAATATAAATGGAAAATAATGATTTGCAAATCATTTTCAACCCATATTCAGTTGAATATGCTACAAAGTTAACATTTTTGATGTTCAAACTGATTAACTTTTTTTGGGGGGCAAATAATCATTAACTCTAGAATTTGATGCCAGCAACATGTGACAAAGAAGTTGGGAAAGGTGGAAATAAATACTGATAAAGTTGAGGAATGCTCATCAAACACTTATATGGAACATCCCACAGGTGTGCAGGCAAATTGGGAACAGTTGGGTGCCATGATTGGGTATAAAAGCAACTTTCATGAAATGCTAAGTAATTCACAAACAAGGATGGGGTGAGGGTCACCAATTTGTAAGCAAATTGTCAAACAGTTTTAGAACAACATTGCTCAACGAGCTATTGCAAGGAATTTAGGGATTTTACCATCTACAGTCTGTAAAATCATCAAAAAGTTCAGAGAATCTGGAGAAATCACTGTACATAAGCGATGATATTACCGACTTTTGATCCCTCAGGCAGTACTGCATCAAAACCTGACATCAATGTGTAAAGGATATCACCACATGGGCTCAGGAACACTTCATAAAACCACTGTCAGTAACTACAGTTGGTCACTACATCTGTAAGTGCAAGTTAAAACTCTACTATGCAAAGCCAAACTCATTTATCAACAATATCCTTAAACGCCGCCGGCTTGGCTGGGCCCGAGGTCACCTAAGATGGACTGATGCAAAGTGGAAAGGTGTTCTGTGGTCTGACAAGTCCACATTTCAAATTATATTCGGAAACAGAGGACGTGGTGTCCTCCGGAACAAAAACCATTCAGATTGTTATAGGCAAAAAGTTCAAAAGCTAGCATCTGTGATGATATGTAGGTGTATTAGTGCCCAAGGCATGGGTAACTTACACATCTGTGGAGGCACCAATAATGCTGAAAGGTCCATACAGGTTTTGGAGCAACATATGTTGTCATCCAAGCAACGTTTCCATGGACGCCCCTGCTGATTTCAGCAATACAAGTGTTACAACAGCGTGGCTTCGTAAAAAAAGAGTGCGGGTACTTTCCTGGCCCACCTGCAGTCCAGACCTGTCTCCCATCGAAAATGTGTGGCGCATTATGAAGCGTAAAATACGACAGCGGAGACCCCGGACTGTTGAAGGACTGAAGCTCTACATAAAACAAGAATGGGAAAGAATTCCACTCTCAAAGCTACATCAATTAGTTTCCTCAGTTCCCAAACGTTTATTGACTGTTGTTAAAAGAGAAGGTGATGTAACACAGTGGTGAACATGCCCTTTCCCAACTACTTTGGCACGTGTAGCAGCCATGAATTTCTAAGTTAATTATTATTTCCAAAAAAAATAAAGTTTATGAGTTTGAACATCAATTATCTTGTCTTTGTAGCATATTCCACTGAATATAGGTTGAAAAGGATTTGCAAATCATTGTATTCCGTTTATATTTACATCTAACACAATTTGCTAACTCATATGGAAACGGAGTTTGTATATAGCTGAGATAGGCGCCAGCGCCCTCCGTGACCCCGAAAGGGAATAAGCGGTAGAAAATGGATGGATGGATATATATATATATATATATAGATATATACTTTTTTGTTTTATTTTATTTTTTATGAAATGTGAGTCAAGTGTCAAACTGCAGCCTGCAGGCAACATCAGCTTGTTATGTTCTCTGCTCATAAATCCCAACAGAAGTGAAGGTTTTCCGATATCCCGACCTTGTAGTGTCAAAAATGTTTGTTTGTTTGTTTGTTTTTCCCCTCCCAAAGTATTTATCCTTTCAGTGCTTTCTACTTCAATACAAATGAATGAAATACACACACACACACACACATATATTTATATTTATATATATATATATATATATATATATATATATATATATATATATATATATATATATATATATATATATATATATATATATTTGGTAGCAGGTTATAGTTTGCTTTGTGTATATTTTTAGCTGTTTGCAAATTCATTATATCGTGGAATTTCAGTATTTTTTGATTCAATAAATAAAGGGTTTGTATGTTCTCTATATCCAACATTATGTATTATTCTAACTCATCTTTTTTGTAACACTGTTAGTGAATGAAGTGTACTTTTGTAATTATTTCCCCATATTTCTACACAGTAACTCAGATATGGTAACACTAGTGAGCAGTAGAGAATATAAAGTGATGTTTGGTCTAGAACATATTTACCTTTATTCATTATTGACGTATTTCTTGCTACTTTATGTTGTATATTTTTTACATGAGATTTCCAGTTCAATTTATCATCAATCATTACACCTAGAAATTTGATTTCATTTACTCTTTCAATTTATATTCTGTCTATTTGTATTTGTGTTTGACATTCCCTTCTACTGTTACCAAATAACTTTATTTTAGTTTTACTGATATTAAACGATAGTCTGTTTTTGTCAAACAATTTTTTAAATTTGTTCATTTCTTCTGTTATTATATGTGTTATCTTCTGTGTGTTCTCTCCCAAACAAAACACTGTTGTATCATCCGCAAATAAAACTAACTTTAAAATCTCTTGTAACTTTACAAATGTCATTTATATAGAGATTGAATAATTTAGGTTCTAGTGTTGATCCCTGAGGTACACCACAGGATATATTTGGCATTGTAGAAGTGTGTTCGCCTAGCTTCACGTGTTGTTTCCTGTTAGTTAGATAACTTTTCATCCAGTTTAAGACTAACCCTCTGATGTCATATCGTTGTAGTTGTTTGATTAAAATATTGTGATTAATTGTGTCCAACGCTTTAGTTAGATCCATAAACACTGCTGCCGCACATTTTTTACTATCTATTGCATTGGTAATTTCTTCTGAAATTTAAATTAAAGCCATTGAAGTTGAGACATTAGCTCTGTATCCATATGAGTTCTCTACGAGTATTCTATTTTTATTTATGAAACTCTCTAATCTGTTATTGAACAGTTTTTCAATGATTTTAGAAAATTGTGGAAGTAAAGAAACAGGTCTGTAATTTGTAAATAGATGTTTGTCTCCAGTCTTATAAATTGCTGCAACTTTAGCTATTTTCATTTTGTTTGAAATGTACCTGTTTGAAATGATAGGTTACTAATAGACATTAATAGTCCTGATATCTCTTCAATAACCTTTTTTATCGTTTCCATATCAATTCCATTACAATCAGTTGAAGTCTTAGGTTTAAATTTTTTCACGATTGTAACTATTTCCTCCTGTGTCACATCACTGAGGAATATGGACTTGGCATTTCGCTCTATGGTATCATTATAGTCCTCAATTGAAACTGGGTCCGGAATTATTTCTTTCAATTTTGGTCCAATATTTACAAAGTAATTATTAAAGCTTTCAACTACAATTTGTTATCACATTTAATGTTGCTATTATATTGCTCATCTGTGTAATAAAAACAATTATTACTGATAAAATTTGTATTTGGATCTACCGGTATATCGTTTTCCAAATCCTGGTTTTTGTGATCTTTGTTGTAGAAGTTTTTTAGTTCCATATTGTCTTGTTCAACAATCTTTTGATGTTGTTTCAATAATCTCGATAAGTGTAGATGAATGCAATCCTGAATCTAGGTCTTCTTTTTTAGTCGTCCCTTGGAGCATAGTAGTGTTCATGTTGAATTTAGGTGCTCGTTTTCTGTGAGGGTCCATTATCATCGTTGTTGTGGAAGCTG
Organism: Nerophis ophidion; assembly: GCF_033978795.1. Lineage (NCBI taxonomy): Eukaryota > Metazoa > Chordata > Actinopteri > Syngnathiformes > Syngnathidae > Nerophis > Nerophis ophidion. The sequence continues at coordinate 35,631,076 of NC_084615.1, read as the reverse complement.
TGTAAACTTTAAAAATTGTCCAGGTCCTTGATGTCATTGACAACAAGTACTCTCTTGGTTCTGGACCTCCATTCAGTTTGATGTAGATTTTACAGTTGGCGCTCAAAGTTCCCTGGATTTTTCCCTGCTTAATCAAGTTGCGTGGTTTCTTGGCGATGCCAGCATTACGTTTTGTGAAATGCTCATTCATGTCCACATTTGTTCCCTTCAGCTTCTTTCCCTGTCTTAGCATTGCCATTTTAGATTTTCTGTTTACGAGTTATACACGAGCACGACTGTTGTGGTGTTGTTGTGGGATGCATGTTTCGATGGAATTAAATGTCGATTTCAATTTCCTTTGATTGCAGGAAGTTGACCACTTGCTGTTCTGCTGAGACAATATCCATTTTATCTGGTTCACTTTCATTTTTCACAGCTTTCGCATAGGATCTTGGTTTAATTCGGTGCCCTGTCACGATGATATCATTAATTTGTTTATCCTGCTCCATTTCATCTATGATATTCCACAGCATGTAATTGTCTTCCTGAAGGGTCTTCATTTGTTGGCGCATATCAGCGACTTCATTTTTTCTGGTGTTGTTCTGAGTTTGCAGACTTTCTATATTTTACTGCAGACTTTTCACATCTTGTTTGTGTTATGTTGTTACTTTCCTCAGATCTTTTTTTATTTCTTTAATTTCTTCTTTCATTTCTGTCATATCTTTTATCCATCCACCCATCATTTCTTTCCATTATTCTTTCATTTCTTCTTTAAATTCATGGAGTATTTTTTTGTAGTACCCCTTCTTGATTCCCATCCTGTCCTGTGTCCAGTCTCAAATCTTGTTCCCAGTTGTGTCCTGTGTCAGCTGACACCGAACGTTACGGGAGTTCAGTCTTTCCTTTAGCTTTTGGCATCGCGGCAGGTCGATGACGTCAGTGCCTCTGTCTTAAACAAGAGTTGCTTTAGCAACTTGCGGCACTTTTAACATCTTTGTTTCAACAAATTTGTACCTTGCACCATTCACGGATCAATTTGAGGTATCAGTCCGTCAACTTATATCACTCTGCGACGTTGGAAGCACTTTAAAACAGCTGTAAACTCGCCGTAGCTTTTGGTTGCTAGGCAACCGCTTTGAATTGCGGTAAGGCGCAGATGACTTGAGGCTAACGGCTCTTCCAACTTTCCTTATTTCAGCGTATCCGTACCTCTCAACTGACCAAAATCAGGTCGAAGATGCCAGGTCCCTCTCCTGTGGCTGTGATCGCAAATCAGTGGTCAAAATCTTCAGACTTAACAAAAACTCCGGTAGCAGAAGCGGAGCCTTTTTCTTTGCGTCCTTTCTTATTAACAGGAAGTGACGTTTTTGAGTGAATAAGGACAGATTATATCATACTTGCCAACCTTGAGACCTCCGATTTCGGGAGGTGGGGTGTGGGGGGACGTGGTCGGGAGTGGGGCAGAGCCGTGGTTGAGGCGGGGGGCGTGGCTAAGAGGGGAGGGGTATAATTCACCAATTCGAGTATTTCAGATATATTTAATATATATAAAATATATATATGAAATACTTGACTTTATGTGAATTTTATCTATATATATTTTATTATATATATAAATAAATTAAATAGTTTAATTTCAAATACACAGTAATAAAAACACAGTTGTTCTACTAACTGTACTGTACTTGCTGATTACTAAAAAAAAAATAACACTTATATTTCACTATTTGAGTAACATCTTTTCTGCCATTTGTGTATTGGCGAGCGATCTCCGAATCCGGGAACATGTATCAGGGATTTCTTGTAGACATCCCCAAATTAGAACGGGATGTTGCTTCCAGCTATCAGCATAGCCATCTTTGTCTTAGCATAAGTTACACCATCGGGACGCTTTGTGCTTCGCTGAAAGTTCATGGCTGAGTATATCCGTCCGGCCGCCGTGTTCAATGGAGAAGTCTGTTCTACAAAATTTACAGGCAACATACCCTTTCCCCTTCGAACTCTCTTGGAAGAACTGAAATTCTTGTTTCCAATCGTTCTGGAACTTGCAAGCGTATTTCTTCATTTTACTCGTCGACGGTGTAATATATTGGGTTGGAGTCAATAACCAGGCGACGTGATGAAGTTACGTCTCTTTACTGTGGGCTTCAGAACAGACTCCCTAATGCATGTTCCTTGACTGCACATAAATGTACAATATATGTAGAATGTATTTATTTACATTCTATTATATTCTATGTACAGTAGATGCCAGTATTGTCCTGTTTAAGAGGGTCACAACATTGCTGAGTCAGGTTCTCATGGAGCTGGAGGGGGCGTGGCCTCCAGCTCCACCTGAATTTTTGGAGATATTCGGGAGAAAATTTGTCCAGGGAGGTTTTCGGGAGAGGCGCTAAATTTCGGGAGTCTCCCAAAAAATTCGGGAGGGTTGGCAAGTATGGATTATATAATTATTTATTGAAACTCATATTCGGGCTACTTTATAATGAATATGTTGGCATGTATTTGTAATAAAAGAAAAGAAAAAAAAAAGAAAATATAACACCAAATTATTTGGGGGTTTAGGAAGATTTTAGGGGGGCCAGAGCCCCCCTACAATAGGCCTAACGACGCCAATGATGCTGACACAACTTAATGAAACACTTTGAAATTACCTTGTAAAAAATGCATTTACACTGATGTGAGACTCACAAATGGACGTATAATTAAATAGCATCTGCACTTTATTTCCCCTCTGACTAAGCACTTTATATTAACTAATGAAAAGTCCCATAAAGCTCTTTAACTGTTGTCATATTTGATATTTGCACTTTAGACTCCTTATTCGCGTTATTAAATGACATCTCCTGATTCATGCTCCATTCTCTAATGACATGCAACAGCTTTTCTCATATCTTCTCACCAGTAATTGGCCTTTTACAGCAGCGTTAATGGAAAAAGTGAGCGCATTCAATCCTGAAGTGCACAGCGCCACCCATAGACAGGAAGAAATAAGATTGTTATTTTTCTAAATTGGTCACCTGCACTCTCGAGAACATGAAATCTGCTTTTTCAAATATTATAATCTGTGTGGCCTCACTTTGTAGTAAAGGGAGCATTATTGTCGTTGTAACGTCAGATTGGATATATTTGTATACATATAATGCTGGAAAAGAATAGGGGAGATTGTGTTTGTGATTATTCGGTTATCCAGCAGAGGGCGTCATCGCACAAAGTGAAAACCTCTTGTTTAAATCTACTTCATTATGGTTATGGTTTCAGTTGTGTCGTAATAACCCTGTTATTCCTTGTAAAATTAAATAATTATAATCAAGTTTGCTTCCCCAAAATGCACTTTTTTCCAGAAAAAAAACACCTATATTCTGAATGGAAATGTCTTCTAATATCCTGATTTTTTTTATGTTTTCTTGTAACGTTGCTAAAATAAAGAAATTAATGTTTTGCTACAATATCTTGATTTTCTTAATCAAGATATTAATTGGTTGGTTGTTTCTTGACTTTTTTTTTTTTTTTTTAATTAATCAGTCCAACAATGGGGCACGGTGAATGAAAGATTAGTGCCTTGATCTGCCTCATAATACAAAGGTCCTGAGTTCAATCCCGGGCTCGGGATCTTTCTGTGTGGAGTTTGCATGTTCTCCCCGTGACTGCGTGGGTTGCCTCTGGGTACTCCGGCTTCCTCCCACCTCCAAATACGTGCACCTGGGGATAGGTTGATTGGCAACAATAAATTGGCCCTAGTGTGTGAATGTTGTCTTTCTACCTGTGTTGGCCCTGCAATGAGGGGGCGACTAGTCCAGGGTGTACCCCGCCTTTCGCCCGATTGTAGCTGAGATAGGCTCCAGCACCCCCCGCAACCCCGAAGGCAATAAGCAGTCGGAAATGGATGGATGGACAGTCCAACAAAATAATACACAATAGTATATTACAATTACAATTCCAAAACCAAACCCGGCCCAGCAATCAACAGAACAATTGAGGATACACACACATGACACAAAACAATCTAAAAGCAGTCAAACAAAAATGAATAACAACAGTATCAATATTAATAAGAATACCAACATAGCACTTAGTAGAAATCCCTCATTTAGATTATCATCACAGCCCTTAATAAAATATTAAAAACATTTAAAAAATGAACAATAGTGTCACAGTGGCTTATACTTGCATCACATCTCAAAAGCTTGACAACAAATATAAAATAAGTCATATTTTAGGTTCATTTAATAGTTAAAACAAACTTAATTAATGCATCCCATTTTCCAATATATGACTCATTATCTAAACTAAATAAATTTTTTTCAACAGATATCTCCATAGCTTGGACTATCAACATTTATCCAACATCTGACTTTTTTTTTTTTTTACTTTTTCTTATGGTAAATTGGTTGTACTTGTATAGCGCTTCCCTAACCCTTTTTAAAGGAGCCCAAAGCGCTTTGACAGTATTTCCACATTCGCCCATTCACACACACATTCACACACTGACAATGGGAGCTGCCATGCGAGGCGCTCACCAGGAACCCATCAGAAGCAAGGGTGAAGTGTCTTGCCCAAGGACACAACGGACGTGATTAGGATGGTAGAAGGTGGGGATTGAACCAGTAACCCTCAGATTGCTGGCACAGCCACTCTACCAACTTCGACACGCTGTCCCCCATCATATCAAGCGGTAGAAAATGGATGGATGGATGGATCTCAGATTTTATCTTTTAAATGTTTTATTTTTGTAAAATTACATCTTCATCCTTGGAATTTACAACCCATTTCTCATATGTTGTCCCCCCAGAATTATTTTCATGTAAAATCTCAGCTTTATTAAAAACAAATTAAAAATTCCGAAAAAAAAAAAAGGTCCAACTTTTTTCTTACACATTGCAAATTTCCTTTTATTCAACATTTATTTTTTATTTTTTGTACATTTTCTAATCATTTCACAAGTATTAAAAATGAACCGTATGTTTGTGATTGTAGATATTATTGTCGTTAAACTGAAAGCATTGAAACTGTGTTTTAATTATGCTACTGGCAACCGACAGAGAAATATGTAATACAGTAAAATGAATTGAAATCTTTTTAAAGTATCACAAGTAGATTTATTCAAACTGACATGGTTTTGTCAGTAACACATTGTGAATATTTGCATAGTGCATAGGTTGTTGATACTTTGTCATGTTGTGAGACAAAGAACGTTCATTTGACACATTAAAAAAAGTCACATAAATGAGAAGTCTCTTTGTTTCTGTCCCAATTTGGGAAATTTCAAAAAGTAGAGGACTCATCCAGGCGGACACTCCTGCTCTTCTACAGTAGCATACCAAGGGTGTCCATCATGTGTCCTTAGGAAGGAAGTGGTCGCACAGCTGACGAAAGAGTCAATAAAAAAAAACAGTAGTGAATTAAGATAAACACAATTATAAAATGACTGGCAATGAAATTCAAATATTTCTGTTGTTCTAGAATAGTGTGTTGAGCCCGGGGCTCATTGTTGGGCCACGAGCAACTCCAGGAGGGCCGCCAAAAAATTATGTTTCTCAGCTGTGGTCCATATGATTCACAGCAGTACCCAGTTGCGATAGAATTTTCCACCACTTGCGGCAGTAATGACAATCATAAGCAAAAAGAAGAAGTCAAGTCTACAAAAGTTTAAGCGCAAAAATTAGGACTGAAGTGTTGTAGCTTTAATTTAATTTAATTTTATAAACTGTTCAGTTAAGAAACATTATTATTAATTTAGTTTATTTTAGCATTACCTAATTGTATGTTATTATTTTTGTCATCAGTTATTTATGAGTCCCTTCTTCAATATTTTTGGTTAGTACACATTTTTGTAAATCAGCCTGAACTAATCCTGAGGTTTATGTGTCAATATAATAACCTTTGTGATTGACACATGCTTTCATATCTTACAAGGTTTGAGTTTATTTCAAACATACAACATGATACATCACAATTTCCAGTTTCTCTTTTCAATATGTTCGAAAATGAGTAGGAAGAAGCAGAGCTTATTTAATCCCACCCCTTTTCTTTTACATAACAGTTGCTAAAACTTTCGTTCACTTCCTGCTCTTAATTTATTCATAATATACTGTATAAGTAATCACAATAAAAATTAAATAAATACTTGGTGAAGTAAGTTATATTTCATGTGATGAGATGAGTCAGATTATTTTGAGAATGAATTAATTGATTAAATAAATTCAGAATGCTTATCATGTTTCTACTTCGTAAGCACTTTAAGTTTGAAGAGTTTCTTGAAGTGGATCATATTAGTATATTGCTTGATTGCTTTGCTTAATCCATTCCATAATTTAATTCCACATACTGATATACTGAAGGTCTTAAGTGTTGTATGTGCATACAAATATTACAAATTACATTTTCTCTAAGATTATATATCTCCTATTTTTTTGAGAAGAATAGTTGTATATTCTTGGGTAGCAGGTTATAATTTGCTTTGTGTATCATTTTAGCTGTTTGCAAATTCACGATGTCGTGGAATTTCAGTATTTTTGATTCAATAAAGGGTTTCTATGTTCTCTATATTCAACATTATGTATTATTCTAACTGATCTTTTTTGTAACACCGTTTATGAATGAAGTGTACTTTTGTAGTTATTTCCCCATATTTCCACACAATAACTCAGATATGTTAACACCAGCGAGCAGTAGAGAATATGAAAACCTGTTAACCTGTAAAACTGTAAATGCATTAAATGTAACAATTGAACATGATTAACATTGAGAATAAGATGACTAATTTAGTTTTAATGTTTGCATGAGCTCCGGTTGTCTATGTAAAGCAGAACTAGGCCTTCTGCAGCCCGCGAGCCTGTCCGCCCGTGTAAGGCCAATCATAAATTATAAAATACATTTAAAAAAAAATCTATGTTGAGTATGCAATACAACAGTGCTGCTTTTGTTTTGAAAGAGTTATTTGTATTACGTTCGTGTGCACGTATGCGCGTGCGTGATTGTGAGTGAATGTGAACAGCAGCAATTACAAATTACAACTTTAAAAAAAAAAAAATCTATGTCGTGCGTGCAATACAACTGTGCTGCTTTTATTTTGAAAAGTGTTATTTATGGAGTATGCCCGTGTGTAACCTGTGAGTGAAGATGAACAAGTCATGCCCGGTAACCACCGAGACGCTAAAAAAAGAAAAGTTGATGACGAGTGCCGTGTTTTCAACAAGACATGGACTGCCAAGTATTTCTTTACAGAAATTAAAGGTAAAACCATGTGCTTAATTTGTGGTACACAGGTTGCTATGTTTAAAGAATATAATTTGAATCGCCACTACACGACAAAGCATGAGGAAAAATACCGGAATCTGTCTGATTAAGAGCGCCCAAGGGAGGCTGATGAATTGATGGTAAAACTGCAAACCCAACAAGGACTTTTTGCCAAATTTTACACCCCCATAAATGCAGCCGTCAGGACGAGTTTCGTCATTTCTCACAAAAATCGCCACAAAAAGTAAGGCGTTTTCTGACAGAGTTTATTAAAGGCCTACTGAACCCCACTACTACCCACCACGCAGTCTGATAGTTTATACATCAATGATGAAATATTAACATTGCAACACATGCCAATACGGCTTTTTTAGTTTACTAAATTACAATTTTAAATTTCCCAGGAGTTTCGTCTTGAAAACGTTGTGTAACGTCACGCGTTTTTAGAAAGTATGAGCGCTGCGCACACACACAGCTAAATGTCGTGTGCTTAAACGGCATAATTACACAGTATTTTGGAGATCTGTGTTGCTGAATCTTTTGCAATTTGTTCAATTAATATTGGAGAAGTCACAGTAGAAAGATGGAGTTGGAAAGCTTTAGCCTTTAGCCACACAAACACACGGTGATTCCTTGTTTAAAATTCCCGGAGCTGAAACTTTACTATGGATCAGAGTGCGGTCAAGCGAACATGAATCAAGACGGAATGTCAACCAGCAGGTTTCGGTGAGAAAATTGTGGTTAAAAAGTCAGTCCTTACCGGAGAAAATCTGAGCTTGTGCCGTCCATAGCTGCCGTCGACTCCCCTGAGACACTGCGCGTCAAGACACCCGTGGAGACATCTTTCCGGCTATCAGGTACTATCTAACTCACTAAAACACTAGCAACACAATAGAAAGATAAGGGATTTCCCAAAATGATCCTAGTACATGTGTTTAAAAACATTGGAATCCGTCCCAACGCAATCGTGTTTTTTTTTTTTTTATAACTCGTTTTTTTTTTTTCTAGTCCGTCACCATCAATATCCTCAAACACAAATCTTTCCTCCTCGCTCAAATTAATGGGGAAATTGTCGTTTTCTCGGTCCGAATAGCATTTTTTGTTGGAGGCTCCCATTAAAAAAAATGTGAATAGGTGAGGAGCCCCCACACTTGCGACGTCATCGTCTACGACTTCCGGTAGAGGCAGGGCTTTTCTCTTAACACAGACAGTTGCGAACTTTATCGTGGATGTTCTCTACTAAATCCTTTCAGCAAAAATATGGCAATATCGCGAAATGATCAAGTATGACACATAGAATGGACCTGCTATCCCCGTTTAAATAAGAAAATCTCATTTCAGTAGGCCTTTAAGGAGAGCTTATTGGACTCTGTTGCGCTGATATGCCCGGAGAAGAGGGGTGAATTTGAGAATGTGTCACTCTCCCGACGCACTTTAACGTTGCGGGTTGAGACCATCGCTGGAAACTTGGAGATTCAGCTGAAAAACAAAACGGCCGACTTTGATTGGTTTTCCCTGGCTTTGGATGAGAGCTGCGATGTACGTGACACCGCCCAGCTGCTCATCTTCTTACGTGGGATAACTTCAGACTTTCAAATCACGGAGGAGCTGGCAGCCATGCAGTCAATTAAAAGGGACAACCACAGGTAAAGATTTGTTCACAGAGGTAAATGCGTTTGGACATGTTAGGACTGAAATGGGTCAAGCTGGCAGGTGTGACAACAGATGGTCGTCCAAATCTGACGGGGAAAATGTTGGACTTTTAAAGAGGATGCAGAATAAAATGACAGAAATTAACCCTGTGTCTAGAAATTGACATTTCTGCATTGTATTATATGTCAGGAAGTGTTGTGTAAGACAGTGTTAAAAATAAAACCATCAAAACCAATCCCCTTTGGTATAAAGTTAAGTTAGGTTAAATGAAATTAATATTATTATTATTATTAATTATTATTATTTTTTTTTTTTATGTTACGGTGTATCAAAAATAATAGTAAGCAAAATTTAATTGAAATATTGTCGATGTGGCCCTCCAGCAGTGCTCGGGTTGCTCATGCGGATGTTGTAAGCATTTCACCAATCTTGCGCACTTTGTATATTTGGACACGATCTAACAGCAAAATAGTCTCCCAACACTGCGTAGATGACATCAAGGCTTATTTATTCAAGCGTGAGGGTTGGGAAACGAAGGTGTTTGGCGAGGGAAGTGTGGATTCAGGCCGGGGGGCCTATTTCAAGTTCCAGGTAACCCTACATTAATATATTTTATAAATAGTAAGCCAAGTTGTTGTAGTAGTTTAGTCATGGATGTACACTGTATAGTGATGAATCCAATAAACATTTGATTTGATTTGACATTAAATTTGCAAAATGCGGTTGCGCATTTTGCAAATTGTGCTTATTGGTATTGTGCTTACAACACGGCCCCCAGTAAAAATGTATTGCCCAACCCTGATGCAAAGGAAAAGTTGGCCCACGAGGTCAAAAAGGTTAAGAAGCCCTGTTCTATAACAATAACAAAAAGTTGTATTTTTTTTTTCAAAAAGGTTGTATTTTGTCTGCAGTGGTTTAGAGTAGTGACGTCACGTCTCACAGCTCATTTATTATGCAACATGAAATAATAGGTTGATACGGTATCGTCATTTTGCACACGACGTTCCTAATTAATTCAGAAATAAATTAATTTCATAATGTAAAAATAAAGGGTGTGTTTGAGGCCCCGAAAGAATCGGCTCCTTTAAAAGAACCCATTCATAGTTTAGAGTTTTTAAGTTTTTGTTTTAATGCATTAAAAATATATATGTATGATGGACTAAAACAATAAACACTGTTAAGTTAATACAAAAAACATACTTAAACAAGAAGTATTTTGGTAACATTTCACTAGGTTTAAACAGATAGCTGCTACGTTTACGTCAGTTCATTTTACCTTCACGACAAGTCCAGTTTCTTCTGTGTCTCCGTCAGTTTATCCTGAAGTCTCCTCTTCCTCCAGTCCAGGAACTTTCTCCGCATCCTGTTGGCCTGCCAGCCAGCTACGAAGCCCGCCAGGAAGGAAACAACGACGGCGGCTTGTACTGACCTCTCCGAGAAGTCCGCCATGCTCGCTTGTTTCACCTCCTCTTCTCCCGAATGTCGTAAGTTGAAAAAAAAAAGGGCACAGGTGGAGATCTCGCGATATTTCAGTCTACGTTAAACTCGCCTGCTTAGATAGCAACGCAGGCTTCAAAATAAAAGGCGGAAGTCGAAAACGGCACTGAACCGAGGTGTGTCGAAATATAACATTTGTTATATTTTTTTTATACTGATATATATTTCGCTTTGAATATCATGTTAAGTTATAGGAATGAAACTTGAAACCACGAAGCCGTTTTAGCTTTTATATTGAACTTGTTGAACTGATACCGAAGTACATGTCAATCTACTTCCTAAACGTAAATGACCGCCATAACCACAACACCAGGGGGAGCTCCACAAACTACGTTAAACCCAGATTCCGATCTAACAAAGGTCTTAAGGCATTCTCTTTCTATGCCACATCAATGTGGAATGCACTCCCAACAGGTGTAAAAGTAAGTGCATTTCTATATTCCTTCAAAACCACTCTAAAACAACACTTCCAAGCAACTTCCTCCCTTTACTAATACCCTCCTCCATTCACATCCCATCTCCCCGGATTATAAATAACCTAATGTAAATAATCAAATGTACTTCTAATGTATATACTTGTTCTTATGCTATCTGAACTCACTATTTTCTCTGCTGGCTGTACATATCTTACTAAGTAAGACCTTCACTGTTTCAAAGTCCATTTCTCTGTTGATGCAATTGTTGATGACTGAAGTGCTGATATCAACCAAAGCTCCTCATCCGACCCCCAGATTGTAAATAATGTAAATAATTCAATGTATATACTATGATGATTAACCTGTGTGATGACTGTATTATGCTGATAGTATATATTTGTACCATGAATTGATTAACGTGGACCCCTACTTAAACAAGTTGAAAAACTTATTCGGGTGTTACCATTTAGTGGTCAATTGTACAGAATATGTACTGAACTGTGCAATCTACTAATAAAAGTATCAATAAATTGTAAATCTGCACTACTGTTTACCGTTCTCTTGTTAACCGCCATTTTTCATTCTGACTCCTTCGCTTTTTTTAGCTGTCTCAAAACAAATGAATAGAAAGTGCCCTTGAGTGGATGCAACACAACAACCTACCTCAATTATAAACATTACATATTCCACCTTTAACTGTCAAAAAAAGCTAGATAATTAAAGAATATTATAGAATATTATTTATTTTATTTTTTCTCCTATGTCCCCCCCTCCCTTGCGGTGGCCATGGATGAAGTACTGGCTGTCCAGAGTCGGCACCCAGGATGGACCGCTCGTCCAGAGTCGGGACCCAGAATGGACAGCTCACCTGTGTATCGGTTGGGGACAACCCTGCGCTGATGATCCGCCTCCACTTGGGATGGTTTTCTGCTGGCTCCACCTTGGATGGGACTCTCATTACTATATTGGATCCACTTTGGACTTGATTCTCACGGTTACGTTAGATCCACAATGGATCTGACTTTTACAATATCATGTTAGATCCGCTCGACATCCATTGGTTTCGGTCCCCTGGGGGGTGGGGGGGGTTGCCCACATATAGAATAGAATAGAAATAGAATAGAAAGTACTTTATTGATCCCTGGGGGAAATTCAGAACCACAGTTCGCTCACAATAAACAATAATAATAATAAATAATACATATGACATATATTATATATATATAATATATGAATATTATAAATATATTCTACATATATTCTACATTTAAGTGCAGTCAAGAAGGAACATATGCATTATACAGTCTGATGGCTGTCGGTATAAAGGAGCTCCTGTGTCGTTCCGCATACAAGGAAGCGCTCGCCACCACCGACTCGTAGAACATCTTCATCATCTTTGTACAGACGTTGAAGGATCCTAGCCTCCTGAGGAAATAGAGGCGGCTCTGCCCCCTCTTGTAGAGGGCCTCAGCGTGTTTTGACCCATTCAGCTTGTTGTCGATGTGTACTCCGAGGTATTTATAATCCTCAACCATGTCCACATTGACCCCCCTGATGGAAACAGGGGTCGCCAGAGTACTCCTCCTTCCCAGGTCCACAACCAGCTCCTTGGTCGTCGTCACATTGAGCTGGAGGTGGTTCTTTCCACACCATGTGACAAAGTCCTCCACCAGTGCCCTGTATTCCTCATAATCACCATCCTCAATACACCCCACTATCGCAGAGTCATCAGAAAACTTCTGAAGGTGGCAGGACTCTGATTGATAGTGGAAATCGGTGGTGTAAATGGTGAAGAGGAAGGGAGAGAGGACTGTGCCCTGCGGGGCCTCGGTGTTGCTGACCAGCCTGTCAGACACAGAGTCCTGCGGTCGAATCTACTGTAGTCTGTCATTTAGGTAATCTACAACCCAGGACACCAAGGGTGCCTCCACCTGCATCTTCTCCAACTTCACACCCAGTAGCCCAGGCCGTATAGTATTGAAAGCACTGGAGAAGTAAAAAAAATACGGTCCTCTCCAAGGTTTGTCATAGGCATCATTGTCTACATCCCACTGGGGTGAGTTTTTCCTTGCCCTTATGTGGGCCCTACCGAGGATGTCATTGTGGTTTGTGCAGCCCTTTGAGGCACTTGTGATTTAGGGCTACATAAATAAACATTGATTGATTGATAATTATAAACGACTGACGAAGGCCATGTGATTAATAGTTTAATGCTGTCATGCCATTACTTCAATTAATGGCATATGATCAAAACAGGTTAATATTTTACAAAAGTTCCAACATGGGGCAAAAAAAGTGGAGAAAACACACATATTGACAAATTATTGATTCATTGTTGCATTTACAAGCATGATCTCAATTGGAAATTAATTTTCTGGAATTAATTTACACATCAAATATAATTTAAAAAGAACAATGCTTCAATATTTGTTAAGTCAACAATAATCATATAATGGGTTTTTTTAAGTGTCATAGTGCTGTCATTAAAATGTACAAGAGGCAGTGACAGGAAGTTGGATAACTTTGCTACATGCTGCTTTTTCCTTTCAAAATCATAATAACAAAAGCAAAACTGCAGCAGGGCTGTCGTGTCGTATTCATACTGAGGTATAAGCACCATGGACAGATTTTAGTCTGTGTACAGTCACAAAAGTGTCATTTTTACTACAGTATTTTGTTTTCTCAATGAAACTTTCAAATGCTTTAGAGTAGCCTGTGTACAGTTTGAGTCATGAGTTTCATTTCAGTTGCATTGTCGCTTGAGAAAAAATGATAAATGTGAGACGCTGCAGCTGTTTGCCACCAGTGTTGTTGGAAGTGCAGCTAAAAAAAAAAGATACTGCAAGTTGGTTGTGTACAGAAGAGTCACTTCTACAGAAGCTGCCAGCTGTTTGGACTCCCGGTACATGTCTGCCGCAGATGCCAACTCAACGTAGCACAGTCAAAAGGTTTTGGCAGGATCATAAGCTGTTCTGTTTGAGCCGGTCTATGTGGTAGCATAGTTTGAGAGCCGGGCCCAGCTTTAGTCCTAAATACTTCATCATCATCTCACTCTTCAACAGCAGCAAGGCGTCGCCATCAATCTCCTAAAACATAGATAAATATACATATATATATATACTGTATATGTGTACATCATCATATATTAAATTATATCATCTGTGTTTTGCATTTTCTTTCACTTTTTGTGGTTTTGTGACAATAACCAACATACAGTATATATATGGGGGGAAGAATCCTTTTTTTTTTTTTTTCTTTGTCATGAAAAAGGGACGTTTTTGTCATGAAAAGGGGAGGTTTTTTTGGTTGGTGCACTAATTGTAAGTGTATATTGTGTTTTTATGTTGATTTAATAAATAAATAAATAAAATATATATATATATATATTTAGGCTTCACGGTGGCAGAGGGGTAAGTGCGTCTGCCTCACAATACGAAGTTCCTGCAGTCCTGGGTTCAAATCCAGGCTCGGGATCTTTCTGTGTGGAGTTTGCATGTTCTCCCCGTGAATGCGTGGGTTCCCTCTGGGTACTCCGGCTTCCTCCCACCTCCAAAGACATGCACCTGGGAATAAGTTGATTGGCAACACTAAATTGGCCCCAGTGTGTGAATGTTGTCTGTCTATCTGTGTTGGCCCTGCGATGAGGTGGCGACTTGTCCAGGGTGTACCCCGCCTTCCGCCCGATTGTAGCTGAGATAGGCGCCAGCGACCCCAAAAAGGGAATAAGCGGTAGAAGATGGATGGATATATATATATCTATTTATTTTTAATAAAAATTAATAAAAAATTCTTCTGCGGCCCGGTAGCAATCGGGCCGGTGGTTGGGGACCACTGCATCTGACGCTTTGCATTGGACTTGGTGATGTAGGGCTTAGACACAGCTGATTGGCCATGAAAACCCATTCCATGAAGCTCTCTGCGTAATGTACGTGGGCTAATTAGAAGGTCACATGAAGTTAGGAGCCTTGTAGAAACTGACTTTGCAGAAAGTCGGCGACCTCTTTGCACTATGCCCTTCAGCATCCACTGACCCCTCTCTGTCAGTTTACGTGGCCAACCAATTTGTGACTGAGTTGCTGTTGTTCCCAAACTCTTCCATTTTCTTATAATAAAGCCAACAGTTGACTTTGGGATATCCAGGAGCGAGGAAATTTCACGACTGTATTTGTGGCACAGGTGGCATCCTATGACAGTTCCACGCTGGAAATCAGTGAGCTCCTGAAAGGGGACCATTCTTTCACAAATGTTTGTAGAAACAGTCGCCATGTCTAAGTGCTTGATTTTATACACCTGTGGCCGGGGCAAGTGATTAGGACACGTGATTCTGATCATTTGGATGCGTGGCCAAATACTTTTGGCAATATAGTGTAGCAGCACAATTTGTTTCGACAGTACCTATAAAAGGACACTAGGTGGCAGCACTCTCCTGCAAATGCCTTCAGCGTGTCGGGGTAATTATACTTGATTTTAACTTTTGTGGTTGTGAAAGTTCAAATGGGACTTTAGACTTTGCATGCAGAGTTTTAATAAATACATTGTTATTGCCACAGCTCAACCCTGGTACAGACTAATCCACTTGGGAGTCCCCCTGTGATTTCCGAGGTTTCGCTGTAGTTGGAATACAAAACATTTGATGGTGCTGATTAGGGATGTGGGAAAAGATCGATTCGAATATGAATCGAATCGTTTATGTTGTGCGATTCAGAATCAATTCTAATTTTTAAAAAAATAGATTTTTTTTTTTTAAATCAATCCAACAAACCACTACACAGCAATACCATAACAATGCAATCCAATTCCAAAACCAAACCTGTCCCAGCAACATTCAGAACTGCAATAAACAGAGCAATTGAGAGGAGACACAAACACGACACAGAACAAACCAAAAGTATTGAAACAAAAATTGATATCATCAACAACAGTATCAATATTAGTTATAATTTCAGCATAGCAGTGATTAAAAATCCCTCAATGACATTATCATTAGACATTTATAAAAACCACTCTACCAACCGGCATAGCTCGGTTGGTAGAGCGGCCGTGCCAGCAACTTGAGGGTTGCAGGTTCAATTCCCTCTTCCGCCATCCTGGTCACTGCCATTGTGTCCTTGGGCAAGACACTTTACCCACCTGCTCCCAGTGCCACCCACACTGGTTTAAATGTAACTTAGATATTGGGTTTCAGTATGTAAAGCGCTTTGAGTCACTAGAGAAAAGCGCTATGTAAATATAATTCACTTCACTTAACAAAAAAAAAGTGTCACAGTGGCTTACACTTGCATCACATAAGCTTGACAACACACTGTGTCCAATGTTTTCACAAAGATAAAATAAGTCATATTTTTGGTACGTTTAATAGTTAAAACAAATTTACATTAGTGCAATCAGTTGATAAAACATTGTCCTTTACAATTATAAAAGCTTTTTAAAAAAAATCTACTACTCTGCTAGCATGTCAGCAGACTGGGGTAGATCCTGCTGAAATCCTATGTATTGAATGAATACAGAATCCTTTTAAATCGGGAAAAAATTGTTTTTGAATCGAGAATCAAATCGAATCGAAAAAAATCGATATATTATCGAATCGTGACCCAAGAATCGATATTGAATCGAATCGTGGGACACCCAAAGATTCACAGCCCTAGTGCTGATAATGATGACGCTATTATTTGTGCTCACGTGTTTCCTGAAGGTCTCTGCGTGAGGTCCCAGAGCCTGAGGGTCTGCCTCTTTGATGAACCAGACAACCTGATCTATGCCCCAGCTGGACGGGTCTTTCCCCGCAGGATGGTCTACCGCCTCGGCCACGGCACTGTAAGCTTCATCACACACACAGAATCACATACTTCGCTTGTTGAGACGATCGTAACAGTGGAAGTGAACAATTCACCGTGGCCGTTCCTGTTGCCCTCCTGGGACCTCCCAGGGCTGGACGCCTGTCTGCACAAGCCCAGTGATGTCGCACACCCACTACCGTTGCCACGGTATCTGTGTTTAGGGTTGTACGGCGATGTCAGCGCCCCAAAAGTGGAGTTGTAGCGCTTGGTGTCCAGCGAGGGGTCACACAAGAAGTCGTCAGGCACAGATGTTTCTGCTAGAAAAGGAAATTCGAATGCATTTTATTCTTCATATTTTGTAGTTTTGTTCTCAGCATCGTGTCATATAAGGTGTGTAATGACCATAATAACACAGGGGTGTCAAACTCGATTTCGTAGAGATCCACATCGCAGTAATGGCTGTACTCAGATGTAGAGTTTGTTTCATGATATTTTTGCTTATGCATTTGAGTATTAAAGGGGACCTGCACTTTTTCGGAATTTTGCGTATCATTCACAATCCTTATTCGAATTTGTAATAATCGGCTCGTTCTACAGCAAATAGGCAGCAATCTAAATCACTTTGAAAAGGGATCTAAACGGCAACAATACTTGATTTACGTTCCGTAACCAGTATAATAACCGAGCCGAATAGTGAACAACAGGCTGAATTAGTGAAGTGAAGTGAATTATATTTATATAGCGCTTTTCTCTAGTGACTCAAAGCGCTTTACATAGTGAAACCCAATATCTAAGTTACATTTAAACCAGTGTGGGTG
This sequence comes from Nerophis ophidion, assembly GCF_033978795.1. Classification (NCBI taxonomy): domain Eukaryota; kingdom Metazoa; phylum Chordata; class Actinopteri; order Syngnathiformes; family Syngnathidae; genus Nerophis; species Nerophis ophidion. The sequence continues at coordinate 35,613,697 of NC_084615.1, read as the reverse complement.
GCACTGGGAGCAGGTGGGTAAAGTGTCTTGCCCAAGGACACAACGGCAGTGACTAGGATGGCGGAAGCGGGAATCGAACCTGCAACCCTCAAGTTGCTGGCACGGCCACTCTATACCGCCCCACACAAGTGTCTTGCCCAAGTGTATGTTATATGACGCATAAATAACCAACTGAGAATGTGCCTGGTATGTTAACGTAACATGTGGTAAGAGTCATTCAAATAACTTAAACATATACAGTAGAACATGCTATACGTTTACCAAACAATCTGTCACTCCTAATCGCTAAATCCTATGAAATCTTATACGTCCAGTCTCTTATGTGAATGAGCTAAATAATATTATTTGATATTTTACGGTAATGTGTTAATAATTTCACACATAAGTCACTCCTGAGTATAAGTCGCACCCACCCCTGGCCAAACGATGAAAAAAACTGCGACTCATAGTCCGAAAAATACGGTATTTAGTATACAGTAAAAAGCATATGGTACTACTATTAGTAGATACAAGCATATACTGTATACAACTACTATTGGCATACAATAGAAATCATATATGATGTACTATTATTATCAGTATAGTAAATGTATAATATTTAGTATACAGTGAAAATAATATAGCTACTACTATTAGTATACAGTGAAAACATCTATACAAATGTTGGTATACAGTAAAAAAACATACCATATTACTATTTATAAAGTAAAATACAGGAATAATACTACTATGAGTATACAGTAAAATGCATATATACTAGTCCTACTAGTATACAGAGGAAAACATACTACTATAAGTATCCAGTAAGTTACTTCTGTATATCTACTACTATTAGTATACAATAAAATGCATCTACAGTATATTAGTGCTATTAGTATACAGTAAATCCATCAATACTACTACTGTTAGTATACAGTGAAAAGCATAAAGTGTATATTACTACTATCAGTTTACAGTAAAATTCATATATACTATTACTATTAGGCTAGTACAGTACAATGCACTATTAATATGATATATATACTACTACTACTAGTCTACAGTAAAATGCATTCCTGTATATACTAATGTTAGTAAACAGTGAAAAATATACCGTTATTATTATAAAGTAAATTACACACTGTATATACTGCTACTAATAGTGTACAATAAAATGCATCTTACTACTATTAGTATACAGTGGAAAACATAATACTATGAGTATACAGTAAATTACATCTATATTTCTACTGCTATTAGTATTAGATTCCAAGGCATATACTCAACAGCCATAGAGGTTACACTGAAGGTTGTGATATAAACAACTTTAACACTCTTACTTAAATGTGCCACACATTGAACCCACACCAAACAAGAATGACAAACACATTTCGGGAGAACATCCTCACAGTAACACAACATAAACGCAACATAACAATTACCCAGAATCCCATGCATCCATGACTTATCCAGGCTATATTATACACCCCCGCACCCCCAACCCCGCCTACCTCAACCGAGGCACGGATGGGGGGGGGGATGCTAGCGGGGTGCACAATAAAGCCTGCAATAGTCAAGGATGCATGGGATACTGGGTAATTGTTATGTTGTGTTACTGTGAGGATGTTCTCCTGAAATGTGTTTGTCATTCTTGTTTGGTGTGGGTTCACAGTGTGGCGCATATTAGTAAGAGTGTTAAAGTTGTTTATATCACAACTTTCAGTGTAACCTGTATGGCTGTTGACTATATGCCTTGCAGTCGTGTACGTGTGTCAGCGGAAGTCATGTAAAACGTGTTACTGGGCTTGCAAGCTGTCTGGACATGTTGTAGAAGGCGTCAAAGGCAATGGCTTTGTAGCACGTCCTTATTATTGTTATCTGGGTGACCATCAGCAGGTATTAGCGAGAATGGTTGCGGCTCCCATTATCTCCTTTATTTTGTGAAACGGGTCAAAATGGCTCTTTGAGTGGTAAAGGTTGCCGACCCCTGATTTATATAAACACTGATATGTTTCACCGAACGGATGATTTACCTACATTTACAGTTAGTGTGTGTGCGCGCAGATTCACACACTTCTTATAACAACACAAAGCATCTGAACGCTCTGGGGGCCATCTTGAATTCTCATGTTGACATATTTTGACAGGTGGACTGTAAGGCAATATCCATGATGGTAAACATGCAAACATACGCTTTTGTATTGAGTTGCTTTGACACAACATGCATTCATGTACATACAATACAGTTTTTGCTTTGAATCATATCTGTTCAGCATAACAACAAAAACAAGTGATGCAGACACGTATGAAAACAGCAAATATACGTAAATAATGTTGTTGTTACCTGTCAGGACCTGTGGCGTTGCTGAGTGTGGCACGATGGCGGCGTCCTGCGGGAGGGAGCCCAGCTCTGGTTGTGGTGTGCTGCTGGGAGGTGAGCGAGCTAGAGGGGACATCACCATCCTCGGTTTCAGCTACACACACAGAAAATATTCATGTTTTTATATATATATATATATATATATATATATATATATATATATACATATATACATACATATACATATACACATATATATATATATATATATATATACATACATATTATACATACATATATATATATATATATATATATATATATATATATACATATATATGTATATATACATATACATACATATGTATATATATATATATATATATATATATATATATACATATACATACATATGTATATATATATATATATATATATATATATATACATATGTATATATATATATATATATATATACATATATATATATATATACATATATATATATATATATATATATATATATATATATATATATATATATATATATAAATAGTAATTCATTATAAATACTAACAGTACAGCAAAGTGCAAACAGACCACCAATGGTAGTTTTTAAAACTACATCAGGAGGTTTCCTACAGCCGCAGCTGCTAATGTTAGTTTTTTGTAGAGCACTAACACGGCAAATATATTAAACTTCATTGAATAGGTTAATAGTAATTAGGGTATTTACAGTTTTGTATCAATCATTAATAAATTTGATTGATCCACCTTAAAGCCTGGTTTCCTTCCTCTCCTCTTAGGCATCTTGAGGGCCGACAGAGATGCCACGTAAAGGTCCTGAAAGTCTATCTTTCGGCTGGGGGGCCGCCCCCTCTTCCTGCCAGTCACCTTACCCAGGGGCCCCGCCGCTGGGAACTGGGCGCCAAGAGCTGGAGTCTGCATCTCCGCAGCTTCTGACAGGCCGCTCATCAGACCTGAGGTAGACACATAAAGGTGTGCACGCCTGTAGGAGACACACAAACGTTCACACACATGAGGTACAGACACATACATATGTGCAGGCAAGTCCCCCAGCCCCAAGCCCCCCAACCACCACCCCCACTTACACAACTGTAGTAAATACCCCAAACAAAGCCGCATAATGCTTTGTACTTCAGAGTACCCTCCCCCATCTTTCTGCTGCTGCTGCTGCAAGCAGTGCAATAAATATTGTTAGCGAGCACACACACACGCACACACACACACACACACACAAATAAATCTCATATACACACACACACACATTCAGACAATTGTCAATTAGAAATTAAGTTACTTTTAAAGACATCAATATTCATAATAATTAATTTCCTAGCATCAAAAAATGATCAGTGGAAGCTCCACCCAGCACTCACCAGGTCTCCCGGTGGTCGCCGTGTGCTTCGGCCAGCAGCAGCAGCTCTCGAACAACGGTGCTGCCCTTCTACGCTGCCCCCCCCCCAAAAAAACTGTCTGCTGTCAAGACACCGGCAAGATGCACCTCCCCGCCACACTCACTCGCTTTCCCCTCTCTCTCTGTCGTACTTCCCCCCCACCCTGTTCCCTTTCGGTTGCCATGGCAACACGCCTCTAACATCCCACAGCAGACGTCTGTGTGTGTGTGGTAATTAGAGTTGCTGAGTCTCAGCATGTTTTCCTAAGAAAACAACAATTTTCATCTCTCCTCAGATTGATTTCGATAAAATGTGTTCAACATACTTGGCACTCATAAGACAAAACATTAGGTGTAAAGATCAGCTGCGTAGAAAAAGATACATCAATAGAATGGAATATATATCATAATATAAATAATCATTTTGATTTGTTGTATGAGAGGCTTACTCATTCTAAAAATACTTCATTGTGAAGCGGCCCAAACTACAAATTTAAGTACCGTATTTCCTTGAATTGCCGCCGCGGCGCTAATTGATTTAAAACTTCTTCTCACTCCTGCGCTTACCAAAGGCATGCGGTAAAAGTAAGCATGCGCTAATTATTTTAAAACCTCTTCTCACTCCAGCACTTACCAAAGGTATACAGTAAACATTTGAGTGTGATGTAAGTTTGGACCTTAAATCCTACTGAATAGCTCTTATTCTTCTTCCCTTTATGCGATTTCAAATTACCGGTATTGAAATCAGCCTCCTCCATTTTGAAAATGATGACAGGGGAAGTGTCACTCGTGACGTCACAAGTTTGACCTGGCGGTAATACTAAGCAGGCGCTAATTATTTTAAAACCTCTTCTAACTCCGGCACTTACCAAAGCTATGCAGTAAAAATTTGAGTGTGATGTAAGCTTGGACCTTAAATCCTACTGAATAGCTCTTAATCTTCTTCTCATTATGCAATTTCAAATTACCGGTATTGAAATCAGCCTCCTCCATTTTGAAAATGATGACAAGGGAAGGGTCACTTGTGATGTCACGAGTTTGACCAGGCGGTAATACTAAGCATGCACAAATTATTTTGCAAAGCGAGTTTGACCCGGCAGTAATTCAAGGCAGGCGCATACTATATGCCCTGCGGCAATTCAAGGAAATACAGTAGTCACATTTTGGTACAATCCTGGACAAAGATGTTCATAAATGGTTTATATCAGGGGTAGGTAACCTATGGCTCTAGAGCCAGATGTGGCTCTTTTGATGACTGCACAAAAAAAATATTACTGTGAAATTATCGACAGTCTAGTTATAGATGATGTTATGGAGAGTATGACTATAAAAATACAAATAAACAACGAATGTAGTGCATATTTGAGTTGTATTTATAGGACACCTGGGTCACATGTAGAGCTTTTCCATGACAGCCTACTAAAAGTACTTGGAAAAGAGCTAACAAGAAATGTGTCTTTGTGTGTGGAGATTTCAATTTTGATTTATTAAAATGGAGAACCCATAAACCAACTAATGACCTTATGAATGAAATGTTTACTTATGGTTTGCAACCAATAATTGATAAACCAAGCAGAATAACGCGAGAATGTGCTACCCTCATTGACAATATTTTTACAAATATCCATGACATAACTACAGGTGGAATACTCCTTAGTGACATCACAGATCATTTTCCAGTGTTTGTGAATATTCAAAGTATGATTGTAAATAATATAATACAAAAAACATTGTTCAAATTAACAAGATTAAGGACACCTGAAAGAATACAAGCATTTAAGAATGAGCTTTCAAAATGTTTCTGGGAAGGGGTGTATGTTGAAAATTGTAATGATTCATACAGGGCATTTCTGTTTAAATGGTTAGAACTTTATAATTCCTGCTGTCCAGTCGTGAAGTCCACACCAAAGAAAGTGAGTAAAAATAAGCCTTGGATGACGAAGGGTCTAGTAAAGGCATCCAATAGAAAAAATGCTCTGTATGAGAGTTACTTAAAAAATAAAACTGAACAAAATGAAAGGGAGTATAAAATTTATCAAAATAAGATGACTTCTATTCTACGAAATCAAAAGAATAGTTATTATAACGAGAAATTTGAAGATAGCAAAAATAATATTAAACAAACGTGGAACACAATCAACCAGGTTTTAGGTAATAGATGTAAAAATCATGAGGCTCCGAGCTACTTTATAAATGATAATAATATAAAACCAAACAAAAAATAAATAATAGTGGAAGAATTTAATGACTATTTTGTTGATATGGGCCCTGCACTTGCAGAAAAAATACCTGTTTATGAGGACACAGGCTTGACTAAAAACACAATAAACCCTAATTTAAAATCAATGTTTTTGAGTGGAGTAACAGAAGTGGATATAATTCAAACAGTAAGAGCCTTTAAAAGTAAAACATCTACAGACATGCATCACATAGATATGGTAATTGTTAAAGAATGTATTCATTTAATTGTTAAGCCATTGGCTCACATATGTAATCAATCATTCCAGTGTGGATACTTCCCAGATGATATGAAGATAGCAAAGGTTATTCCTGTTTTTAAAAACGGAAATAAGCATCTTATGGAAAATTATAGACCGATCTCAATACACACTCAATTTTCAAAAATTTTAGAAAAGCTTTTTACAAAACAGTTAAATAATTTTCTGGAAAAAAACACCTTGCTTAAGCAGCAGCAGTATGGTTTTAGGGAAAATCGAACAACTACGTATGCAGTAATGCATATGCTAGAGGAGGTTAGCACTGCTATGGATAATGATGAATTTACAATAGCCATCTATATTGATTTTTTAAAAAAGCCTTCGATACCATTGACCACAGACAGTTAATAAATAAGTTGGATAAGTACGGCATCCGAGGGCCAGATCAAGAGCTATCTAGAAAATAGAAAACAATGTGTTCAGGTGGATAATACAATATCTGGATTTAAAAATATAGTTTGTGGAATTCCTCAGGGTTCTATAATTGGTCCTAAGTTATTTACAATTTTCATTAATGATTTTTGTGATGCATCAAGTTTCTTAACATTTTTTATGTTTGCTGATGATACAACCATCCTTTGTTCTGGAAAAAATGTTAATGAACTTTTGGTAAAAACAGAACAAGAAATGACAGTGCTTAAAAACTGGTTTGATATGAATAAATTATCACTTAATATTGCTAAAACTAAATTTATGATATTTGGTACCAAAACTGAGGTATGTAATGAAGTAAATATTAAAATAAATGGAGATAAAATTGAGCGTGTCTTTGATACTAAGTTTTTGGGAGTTATAATTGACTATAAATTATCATGGAGACAACATGTAAATTATATAAAAACAAAAATATCAAAAACACTTGGTGTTTTGTATAAAACTAAAGAATTACTTAATTATAATTTTTTGTTAACAATGTATTATACTTTGATACTTCCATACATGACATACTGTGTAGAACTCTGGGGAACCACTTTTAAAACCATAATTAATGATATTGTTTTGCTGCAAAAAAAAAAAAGCTGTACGGCTAATAAACAAAGCAGGATATTATGACCATACCCATCCATTATTTGTTCAATCAAAACTTATGAAATTTCAAGATATTGTTTATTATAAAATAACACAGATAATGTTCAAAGCTAAAATAAACACTCTTCCAGAAGGAATTCAAAAATACTTCTCTCTACAGACCAGCAAATACAATCTAAGAGATGAATCTAAGTTTATTTTACCAAAAGCAAGATTAGTTGTTAAACGTAGATGTTTATCTGTTCTCGGTGTTAATTTGTGGAATTCTGTTGGTAAATAAATAAAAATGAGTGACTCAGTATTTAATTTCAAAAAGAACATCCATCCATCATCTTCGGCTTATCAGAGGTCCGGTCGCGGGGGCAACAGCCTAAGCAGGGAAACCCAGACTTTCCTCTCCCCAGCCACTTCGTCTAGCTCTTCCCGGGGGATCCCGAGGCGTTCCCAGGCCAGCCGGGAGACATAGTCTTCCCAACGTGTCCTGGGTCTTCCCCGTGGCCTCCTACCGGTTGGACGTGCCCTAAACACCTCCCTAGGGAGGCGTTCGGGTGGCATCCTGACCAGATGCCCGAGCCACCTCATCTGGCTCCTCTCGATGTGAAGGAGCAGCGGCTTTACTTTGAGTCCCTCCCGGATGGCAGAGCTTCTCAGCCTATCTCTAAGGGAGAGCCCCGCCACACGGCGGAGGAAACTCATTGCGGCCGCTTGTACCCGTGATCTTATCCTTTCAGTCATGACCCAAAGCTCATGACCATAGGTGAGGATGGGAACGTAGATCGACCGGTAAATTGAGAGCTTTGCCTTCCGGCTCAGCTCCTTCTTCACCACAACGGATCGGTACAACGTCCGCATTACTGAAGACGCTGCACCGATCCGCCTGTCGATCTCACGATCCACTCTTCCCTCACTCGTGAACAAGACTCCTAGGTACTTGAACTCCTCCACTTGGGGCAGGGTCTCCTCCCCAACCCGGAGATGGCATTCCACCCTTTTCCGGGCGAGAACCATGGACTCGGACTTGGAGGTGCTGATTCTCATTCCGGTCGCTTCACACTCGGCTGCGAACCGATCCAACGAGAGCTGAAGATCCCGGTCAGATGAAGCCATCAGGACCACATCATCTGCAAAAAGCAGAGACCTAATCCTGCGGTTACCAAACCGGAACCCCTCAACGCCTTGACTGCGCCTAGAAATTCTGTCCATCAAAGTTATGAACAGAATCGGTGACAAAGGACAGCCTTGGCGGAGTCCAACCCTCACTGGAAATGTGTTCGACTTACTGCCGGCAATGCGGACCAAGCTCTGGCACTGATCGTACAGGGAACGGACCGCCACAATAAGACAGTCCGATACCCCATACTCTCTGAGCACTCCCCACAGGACTTCCCGAGGGACACAGTCGAATGCCTTCTCCAAGTCCACAAAGCACGTGTAGACTGGTTGGGCAAACTCCCATTTTGATTGATTGATTGATACTTTTATTAGTAGATTGCACAGTACAGTACATATTCCGTACAATTGACCACTAAATGGTAACACCCGAATACGTTTTTCAACTTGTTTAAGTCGGGGTCCACGTTAATCCATTCATGGATTAACGTGCACCCTCAAGAACCCTGCCGAGAGTATAGAGCTGGTCCACGACTAGGACGAAAACCACACTGTTCCTCCTGAATCCGAGGTTTGACTATCCGACGTAGCCTCCTCTCCAGTACACCTGAATAAACCTTACCGGGAAGGCTGAGGAGTGTGATCCCACGATAGTTGGAACACACCCTCCGGTCCCCCTTCTTAAAGAGAGGAACCACCACCCCTGTCTGCCAATCCAGAGGTACCGCCCCCGATGTCCACGCGATGCTGCAAAGTCTTGTCAACCAAGACAGCCCCACAGCATCCAGAGCCTTAAGGAACTCCGGGCGGATCTCGTCCACCCCTGGGGCCTTGCCACCGAGGAGCTTTTTAACTACCTCAGCGACCTCAGCCCCAGAAATAGGAGAGTCCACCACAAATTCCCCAGGCACTGCTTCCTCATAGGAAGACGTGTTGGTGGGATTGAGGAGGTCTTCGAAGTATTCCTTCCACCTATCCACAACATCCGCAGTTGAGGTCAGCAGAACACCATCCGCACCATGCACGGTGTTGATAGTGCACTGCTTCCCCTTCCTGAGGCGGCGGACGGTGGTCCAGAATCGCTTCGAAGCCGCCCGGAAGTCGTTTTCCATGGCTTCCCCGAACTCCTCCCATGTCCGAGTTTTTGCTTCCGCGACCGCTGAAGCTGCACACCGCTTGGCCTGTCGGTACCTGTCCACTGCCTCCGGAGTCCTATGAGCCAAAAGGACCCGATAGTACTCCTTTTTCAGCTTGACGGCATCCCTCACCGCTGGTGTCCACCAAGGGGTTTTAGGATTGCCGCCCCGACAGGCACCAACTACCTTGCGGCCACAGCTCCGATCTGCCGCCTCGACAATAGAGGTGCGGAACATGGTCCACTCGGACTCAATGTCCAACACCTCCCTCGTGACATGTTCAAAGTTCTTCCGGAGGTGGGAATTGAAACTTTCTCTGACAGGAGACTGCCAGACGTTCCCAGCAGACCCTCACAATGCGTTTGGGCCTCCCAGGTCTGTCCGGCATCCTCCCCCACCATCGCAGCCAACTCACCACCAGGTGGTGATCGGTAGAAAGCTCTGCCCCTCTCTTCACCCGAGTGTCCAAAACATGAGGCCGCAAATCCGATGACACAACTACAAAGTCGATCATGGAACTGCGGCCTTGGGTGTCTTGGTGCCAAGTGCACATATGGACACCCTTATGTTTGAACATGGTGTTCGTTATAGACAAACTGACGAGCACAAAAGTCCAATAACAAAACACCACTCGGGTTCAGATCCGGGCGGCCATTCTTCCCAATCACGCCTCTCCAGGTTTCACTGTCGTTGCCAACGTGAGCGTTGAAGTCTCCCAGTAGGACAAGGGAATCACCCGGGGGAGCACTTTCCAGTACTCCCTCGAGTGTTCCCAAAAAGGGTGGGTACTCTGAACTGCTGTTTGGTGCGTAAGCACAAACAACAGTCAGGACCCGTCCCCCCACCCGCAGGCGGAGGGAGGCTACCCTTTCGTCCACCGGGTTGAACTCCAACGTACAGGCTTTGAGCCGGGGGGAAACAAGAATTGCCACCCCAGCCCGTCGCCTCTCACTGCCGGCAACGCCAGAGTGGAAGAGGGTCCAATCCCTCTCGAGAGAAGTGGTTCCAGAGCCCTTGCTGTGCGTCGAAGTGAGTCCGACTATATCCAGCCGGAATTTCTCGACTTCGCGCACTAGCTCAGGCTCTTCCCCCCCCAGTGACGTGACGTTCCACGTCCCAAGAGCTAGCTTCTGTAGCCGAGGATCGGACCGCCAAGTGCCCTGCCTTCGGCTGCCGCCCAGCTCACATTGCACCCGACCTCTATGGCCCCTGCTATGGGTGGTGAGCCCATTGGAGGGGTGACCCACGTTGCCTCTTCGGGCTGTGCCCGGCCGGGCCCCATGGGAACAGTCCCGATGGCGAGCGCCTGGTGGCCAAAAAGAACATGTCACAATGTATTTTAAAAAGTTATGTGAACTAGAAATGTATGTTTGTTTGGTTAAATGTTGTATTTAGAAGGTATGTATGTTTATCTATTTACAAAAAAGTGCATGTGTGTAAGTACATATTTTTGTATTATTTGTTAATGGGCAACTTAAATGTAAATGCTGAATGACTATATTTCTTTTTGTATTACAAAATTATTAGAAAAGGTAACTTAATTGAATGTAAAAAAATGTATGTTGGGCATATAAGCTTTTTTGCTTCTGCCTGTTTCAGTCATGTTATTCATTTTTGAATCGTGTTCCATGTTTGAATATGTTTTTGTTAGACTGAAACTGAACTGAACTGAAAGTATTATGGCGTTTTAAGGCCATCTGCACTTTTTATGCTACAGTACAACCTGCCCATAAACTGAACTTTCACTACAAACTGCCATATCCATAACGCCAATCCGTGTGGCTGTATGAACTGCGAATGCACATATGGACTGCGATCAGTCTCATATGGCTCCTATAAACTTTAACTTTTGATATTATAAACTAGCTAAAGTACCTCCTACATGAAGTTAAAGTACCAATGATTGTCACACACACACTATGTGTGGTGAAATGTGTCCTCTGCATTTGACCCATCCCCTTGATCACTCCCTGGGAGGTGAGGGGAGCAGTGAGCAGTAGCGGCCGGGAATCATTTTTTCTACTGCTTATTCCCTTTGGGGTCGCGGGGGGCGCTGGTGCCTATCTCAGCTACAATCGGGCGGAAGGCGGTGTACACCCTGGACAAGTCGCCACCTCATCGCAGGGCCAACACAGATAGACAGACAACATTCACACTCACATTCACACATCAGGGCCAATTTAGTGTTGCCAAGCAACCTATCCCCAGGTGCATGACTTTGGAGGTGGGAGGAAGCCGGAGTACCCGGAGGGAACCCACGCAGTCACGGGGAGAACATGCAAACTCCACACAGAAAGATCCAGAGTCCGGGATTGAACCCAGGACTACTCAGTACCTTCGTATTGGGAGGCAGACGCACTAACCCCTCTTCCACCATATATATATATATATATATATATATATATATATATATATATATATATATATATATATATATATATATATATATATATATATATAAATATATATACATATATACATATATACATATATTCATACAGTACAGGCCAAAAGTTTGGACACACCTTCTCCTCATTCAATGGGTTTTCTTTATTTTCATGACTATATACATTGTATATTGTCCCTGAAGGCATCAAAACTATGAATGAACACATGTGGAGTCATGTACTTAACAAAAAAAGGTGAAATAACAGTGTAGAGGTTATTCCCTACCGGTTCCACGGATACCACGTCACAGGAGTCAGGTGTGCTGTTTAACAGAGTTTTAATCAGCATATGACCTAGTGCACAATCTTTTCAGTACACTCTTTTCAGATGTCTCTCTCCAGTTTCTCCTACCCCTCTCCTTCGCTGGCTGCTCACTGTAAAAGACAGCTGATTAGATTAACACGTACCACCTGTGAAATCTAATCACCTGCCAGCTGTGTCTTACTGTCACATGCCCCGCCCCTAGTCAATGGTGCTCCGCCCTCAACACCATTGACTGAGACGGTGACCTTTTGCTCCTGCAGCACTCTGACCACACCCTCACCCCCCAAACTGAAAACATATTTTATATTATATGTTCTTCAAAATACCCACTCCTTGCTCTGATTACTGCTTTGCACACTCTTGGCATTCTCTCGATGAGCTTCAAGCACACCTGTGAGGTGAAAACCAATTCAGGTAATAAAACCCTTTACACCGGCTTCCGTTTGGGCAATATGTTGTAGTCCGTCATGTGACTTAAACAAAGTGGTGGGCCACCAAACCAAAAGCGAAATAATCAAACAATGCGATAGAATACAGTGGGGCAAAAAAGTATTTAGTCAGCCACCGATTGTGCAAGTTCTCCCACTTAAAATGATGACAGAGGTCTGTAATTTTCATCATAGGTACACTTCAACCGTAAGAGACAGAATGTGAAAAAAAAAGCCAGGAATTCACATTGTAGGAATTTTAAAGAATGTATTTGTAAATTATGGTGGAAAATAAGTATTTGGTCAACCATTCAAAGCTCTCACTGATGGAAGGAGGTTTTGGCTCAAAATATCACGATACATGGCCCCATTCATTCTTTCCTTTACACGGATCAATCGTCCTGTCCCCTTAACAGAAAAACAGCCCCAAAGCATGATGTTTCCACCCCCATGCTTCACAGAAAGTATGGTGTTCTTGGGATGCAACTCAGTATTCTTCTTCCTCCAAACACGACGAGTTGAGTTTGTACCCAAATGGATACATGGATGATACAGCAGAGGATTGGGAGAATGTCATGTGGTCAGATGAAACCCAAATAGAACTTTTTGGTATAAACTCAACTCGTCGTGTTTGGAGGAAGAAGAATATTGAGTTGCATCCCAAGAACACCACACCTACTGTGAAGCATGGGGGTGGAAACGTCATGCGTTGTGGCTGTTTTTCTGCTAAGGGGACAGGACGATTGATCTGTGTTAAGGAAAGAATGAATGGGGCCATGTATCGTGAGATTTTGAGCCAAAACCTCCTTCCATCAGTGAGAGCTTTGAATGGTTGACCAAATACCTATTTTCCACCATAATTTACAAATAAATTCTTTAAAATTCCTACAATGTGAATTCCTGGATTTTTTTTTTTTTCACATTCTGTCTCTCACAGTTGAAGTGTACCTATGATGAAAATTACATCCCTCTGTCATCATTTCAAGTGGGAGAACTTGCACACTCAGTGGCTGACTAAATACTTTTTTGCCCCACTGTATATCCCTATTCATTATCAAAAAAAGATTTGTCGAGTGACCTCAAGGATTATTGGTCGGTCGTGTTCCCAGACATATCAAACTATCTGGTGCTCCAGACATTCTTCACGACAAAATAGATAAAAACTTGGAAAAACATTGAGGTCTACAACTTATTTGTTTGTGGCTGGGTCAAGTAAATTGGTATCGAGACTCTTCCGGATTTATGCATAGGTTTTGCTCTAGGAGGGTTGCATTTCCTGATTTAACTTAGTGTCCACTGCTATGTTGGTTGTCTCATTGTTGTTGCACGCACTGTTTAGGGATACGCATGTTTTCCCCTGTCTTTATCAAAATATAACTATAGAGCTCAACATTGTGTATGTGCTAAAAGCTTCATATATGATGGCTACCTTTGGTAAAAGCTTTACTCTTTTAGGTTATGTTTACATTTTTTATTTCTTTTATTTAGACTCGCCGAGTTGTTGGTTTACGAAACAATTGTAGCAAAAATGCGTTTTAAGAACTCTGAAACAAGATACAATACAAAATATCAAGATAATACTAAAATGGGAAATAGTAAACGTTACAAGTATTTTAAACAAAACTTTAACAAAGTGATCACTGCAAATGTATGCGTTCTTCGGTTCGGTCTGCTCCCTTGGACTGGAGTGCATGCCAGTTTTCTTGCTGTTTTTCGAAAAATCTTGCACTTTTCTCACCCTTCTTTATTAGGTCTTGAGCAACTCCAATGAAACTTATCCTTTTCGCATTACTAATGTATTCAAGAGCCTAAAAAAATGCAATTTTCTTTGAGAAAGGCAAAATTCAGCCCAGAACGCTTTGACAACAGACGCTTGCTGGGCCACCACTTCGAGTGTCACATGTTTAATTAGCCCGACATCACGTCAGGTGAATACAACCTACAGGGACTCAAACTGGTTGTTCATCTGTATCACTGATCATTACCCTTATCTATACCCGTCACAGTCATGCTTAAGTGCGGGTCTACTGTTCGCATTACGCGACTCTTAAGTTGCCCTATGTCCTATGTTGTGGTTTTATGTTACGTTTAGAGCTGGGAGTCTGCTACACTTTATAGGTGATTTTTAGCGACACACGCCTTGCTACCACCTTATCGTGGTTGAAGTGTTTGAGTGTCCCAAAGATACAAGGAGTTATGTTGTTTTGGGGCTTATTTGCCCCGTGGTAGGGCCTCGCAAGATAAACTGGTCCTAGGTGAGGGACCAGACAAAGAGCAGTTCGAAGACTTTTACGAAAAGATACCAAGAGCTATGCGGCAGCAGACGGCAGGGTGCTTGGCTGTCCAATACTCGGCTACAATAGCCAGCTCTTGAGACATCACCGCGCTGGTGTGGAAGGAGCCTAAGCTGGTGCGCGACGTGGAGAAGTTCTGACTGGATCTAGTCGGATTCACTTCGACGCACAGCAAGGGTTCCAGTCCTCTTGAGAGAGGCTGACAAGCAGTACTTTTTGCCCTGCGGCTCGGGGCCTGTACGTTCGAGTTTAACCCAGTTGACGAGAGGGTATCTTCCCTATGCCTCCAGGTAGAGTGATGGGTCCTGACTGTTTGCGCCTACGTACAAAATAGTAGTAAAGAGTAGTCGCCCTTTTTGGATTCATTAGGGGGGCTACTACGAGGCTTCTACTTAGAGACTTGAATGCTCACATTGGCAATGACAGTGAAACCTGGAAAGGCGTGATTGCGAGAAACCGCCATCCGGACCTGAACCCGGTTGGTGTTTTGTTATTGCACTTTTGTGCTTGTCACAGATTATCCATATCATACCCCATGTTCCAACATAAAGGTGTCCATATGTGTACTTGGCAGTAGGACACCCTAGGCCGCAGATCGATAATCGACTTTGTGGTTGTGTCATCGGATTTGCGGTCTAATGTTTTGGACTCTCAAGTAAAGAGAGGGGCGAAGCTTTCAACCATTGACCACCTGGTTGTGAGTTGTGAGGAGTGGGGGAGGATGCCATTCAGAACTGTCAGGCCCCAACGCATTTTAGGGTCTGCTGGTAACATCGAGCAGTCTCCCATCAAAAAGAGTTTCAATTCCAACTTTGAACATGTCACAAGCGAGGCACTGGACATTGAGTCCAAGTGGACCATGTTCCATTCCTCTATATACAGTTGATTGGAACTTTAGCCTCTTGGTGATTGGTGCCTGTCATGGCGCTAATTCCAGAACCCGGGTGTGGAGGAGACCCACCCGGAGATCCTTAAAGCTTGGCATTTTTTGTTGTTGACAAGACAAGACTCTGCTTTTGGATTTCCAAACTGGGGTGGTGGTTCTTGTCTTTAATAAGGAGAACCAGAGGCTGTGTTCCACTAATTGTGGGATCACATTCCTTAGACTTCCCGGCAAGGTCTTTGCAGGTGTACAGGGGGCAAGAGGAGCATTATGGTTTTTGCCTTGGTCGTGGAACTGTGGACCAGTTCTATACTCTCTGCAGGGTCCTCGAGGGTGCATGGGAGTTTTCCTAACGAGTCTTACATATGATTTGTGAACTTGCAGATGGCATTCGACCCTGTCCCTTGAGAAGTCCTGTGAGGAGTGCTCAGAGAGTAGGGGCATTGGACCGCCTGATTGTGGCGGTCCGCTCCCTGTATGATCGTTGTCAGAGCTTGGTCTGCATTGCCGGCAGAAAGATGGAACCCTTTACAGTGAGGGTTGGCCTCCGCCAAGGCTGCCCTTTGTCACCAAGTCTATTCATAACTTTTATGGACAGAATTTCAAGGCGCAGGCAGGGCATTGAGGGTATCCAGTTTGGTGGCTGCAGGATTAGGTCTCTGCGTTTTGCAGATGATGTTTGCTGGGTTCATATGGCCAGGATATTCAGGTCTTATTAAATTGGTTTTCCGCCATGTTTGAAGTGACTGGCATGAGAATCAGCACCTCCAGTCTGTGGTTTTTGCCCAGAAAAGGGTGGCCGTTTCCGGTTTACGAAGAAGATCTTGCCCCAAGTGGGGGAGTTCAAGTACCTCAAAGTCTTGTTCAGGAGCGAGGGAAGAGTGGTTTGTGAGATCAACAGCCGGATTGGTACGGCATCTGCAGTGATGTAGACCCTGTGTTGATCTGTCGTGGTGAAGGAGCTGAGCTGGAAAGCAAAGCTCTCAATTTATTGGTGAATCTATGTTCCCATTCTCTCTTTTGGTCATGAGCTTTGTTTCGTGACCGAAAGGGTACCTGCGGCCAAAATACGTTTCCTCTGTCGGTTGGCGGGCCTCTCCCTTAGAGATAGGTGGGAAGCTCTGCTGAGTAGGAGCTCAGGAGTAAATTGGGGAGACTATGAATTCCAACTGGCCTGGGAATGCCACAGGATTTCCCAGGAGGAGCTGAAGGAAGTGACTGTGGAGAGGGAAGCCTGAGCTTCTCTGCTTAGGCTGTTGCCCCCGCCCCCCAACGCGAGATGAGCAAAATAAGATGGATGGACGGATGGATTATTGTGTGTAGGAGGAGGGGCATTGTGTATGATAAGTCTTTTCAATACAGTAAACAATTTACAAAATTCCAATGTGTGTGCATTCATTGTGCACGCGTGTGTGTGTGTGTGTGTGTGTGTGTGTGTGTGTGTGTGTGTGTGTGTGTGTGTGTGTGTGTGTGTGTGTGTGTGAACATCATACATCTAACAAAATAATTACACAACCTGAAGTTCAGGGGGCAGGAGGAGCATTATGGTTTTTACCTTGAGGAGGTAGGGGGGTTGGAGGGCTGCCATTTGCACAGCACATTTGAGACATGTTGATTTGTTGCTGATGAGCAGTGATTATAATTAAGTTCATGATTAGCTTCAGGGGAGACAGCTTTGCATCTGCTTTCACATGACTTCAAGTTAATAATAAGTCACATAAAATTGTTCACTCTCTGATCAATATTCAATAGATACAGTAAGTAGACATTGTGTATGTCATATGTAGCGTATGTCTCTGTGTGTAAATGCATGTTTTCCAATCAATGTTTAATTCTAGCAAAAAGCTCCTGAATGTATTTACAGCTCAGGCAGGGCATCGTCATGGCAACAGACGAGAACGAGAGCCAAGTCATTTGACACACCAGGAATGAATAAACAGCTCTTCAAGTAGGTTTCACACAAAAAATATTCTGTGAAAACATGCAAGAATATACTTTCTATCATATAATATATTAGACATGTGAAATATCTGCAAAAACGTGGAATTGAAAGACATCCACAATAGGTTGGTAGATGACAATAAATCTAAAGTTAAATATAAGTGTGTTTGTGTATATATATATATATATATATATATATATATATATATATATATATATATATATATATATATATATATATATATGCAGCACGGTGCCAAAGGGGTTAGTGCCTCACATAATGAAGGTCCCGAGCTCGGGATCTATCATCTTTCTGTGTGGAGTTTGCATGTTCTCCCCATGACTGCGTGGGTTGCTTCCTCCCACCTTCAAAGACGTGCACCTGGGGATAGGTTGATTGGCAACATTAAATTAGCCCTCGTGTGTGACTGTGAGTGTTTTCTGTCTATCTGTGTTGGCCCTGTGATGAGGTAGCGACTTGTCCAGGGTGTACCCTGCCCTTCCGCCCGTGTGCCGCTGAGAGGCTCCAGCAACCCCTGTGACATCGTAAGGGACAAGCGGTAATAAATGGATATGGAGATTGATAGATAGATATATATATATATATATATATACTTACACAGTGCATTTCCACATTTTGTTATATTACAGCCTTATTCAGAAATGGAATACCTTAATATTTGACTTATGATTTTTGTCATATATTATAAAATATTATATAATATAATTTAATGTATGTATATATATATATATATATATATATATATATATATATATATATATATATATATATATATATATATATATATATATATACATACATACATAATAACCCTACCCTCTAGTTTTCCAAGAGGAAGACACCCAAAGCATACTACGAAGACAAAACAGAGAAAACAACCCGGTGGGCCTCCGAGAGGCGGGATGGAAGAAGGGCCAACAAGGACGGATCACACGGTAACGACCGCAAGGATATCGGCAAAAGAGAAGATCCCAAGGAAATGTGGGTGTGGCTGGGAGAAAACAACAACTTTAAGAGGGCTTCACATCCACATGGGAAAAATGAAGTGTGGTGGTGGGTGCCTGATGCAACCCTGCACTGCCCCGGCAAGGGCAGGTCAGAAGAATGGGATCCAAGGACGGGTAGGCAACCACAGTGCCAAAGGGCCCAATGTTGCAGAGGTAGAGCAGGAGGAAAGGAGGGAGGAAGGAGAAAGGGATGTTAACGAGCCCCAAGAAGTGAACCCAGTAGCACCCCCAAGCGACCTAAGAATAGAGTCAAGTCAAACGGCCAGGAACCTGAAGAACCCACTCCGAAGGAACAAGATCAAGTGGCCAGAGGCCAATGAGACCGGGGAGTGGAGAAAGTTGGATGAACATCTCAGCGGGCTGCTGCAAAATGCGAAGCGCGGGTCAGTGGTACCCAAGTAAAAAATTGTTTGTGGAAATCCTCTATGAAGAATGCAGCAACAGGTATGGCGAGGTGACCATCAGAGAGGCCACAATAAGATCAAAGAGCAGGAGGGAGAAAGAAATTGATGACCTGGTGGCAAACAGAAGGCAGCTACGTAAGTGTTGGAGGAAAGCAGAGGAGTCTGAGAAGGAGGGCCTGATACCTCTCTGGGATGAGATCAGAAGACGCCTTGCTAACCTCTGGAGGGCAGAACGTATCAGAAGACGGAGAAAAAGGAAAGAGAATTAAAGATCAAATTTCTTCAGGAATCCATTTAGGCATGCACGCGGGCTCCTTGCGGAGAAGACAAGTGGAACCCTTGATATCTCCAAATAATAACTAGAGGAGCACATCTGCACTGAGTACAGTGACCCAGCAAGGAACAACCCGCTAGGCTCCCCAGGGTATGTTCCCAGACCCTCAGATCCATCAGCCATGTTTGATACAGCACCACCCAAGCTCAGCGAGGTCAGGCAGGTGATCCAGCGGGCAAGATCTGCTTCAACACCAAGACTGGACGGAATACTGTACAGGCTGTATAAGAACTGCCCTGGAGTGTTGAAGCTGTTATGGACCCTGATGAGAATTGCCTGGACTAAGCACACCATACCATCCGAATGGCAGAGGGCAGTGGCAGTTTCTATTCCCAAACAACAGAACCCTAAGACCATCGAGAAGTTTAAGAGCATAGCCATACTGAATGTGGAGGGAAAAGTCTTCTTTTCTGTGATGGCTAGAAGAAAGACTACCTACCTCACGAAGAACAACTACATTGACACCAGCTGCCAGAAAGCCGGGATTCCAGGTTTTCCTGGTTGCGTAGAGCATGGGTCAATGATTTGGGAACAGATCCAGACCACTAAGAGGGAGAAGAAAGATCTGCACATCATATGGTTAGATATAGCCAATGCCTATGGTTCAGTGCCACACATGCTCATAGACTATGCCACGGAATCCTTCTACATCAGGACCATGTTTAAGATCTACTTCCAGGACATGCACATGTGCTTTGCACTGAAGAAGGTGACCATTGGATGCTCCATTTCCCCCATCCTCTTTGTGGCAGCTTTTGAGGTCATCCTGATCGGGGAAAGGCAGGTGGTGGGTGGTGTCCGGCTGCCTGCAGGCCAGAGGCTCCCGCCCCTTAGGAGCTATATGGAAGACATCACCTGCCTGCTACGAACCGCCCCATGCACTTCCAGGCTACTTAAGAGGCTGGATGAGCCGATCACCTGGGCCAGGATGAAGTTCAAGCCTCAGAAGTCAAGGAGCCTCTCAATGCGAAAGGGGGAGAGAAACGACAGAGTCACCTTCACCATCAGCCGAGAAGACATCCCACGCATCGTGGATCAGCCCATCCGAAGCCTGGGAAGACTATATACACCTGGTTTCTCAGACAAGGACATGGGAAAAATCATCCTCCAGCAGCTTTCAGAGGGCCTGTCTAAGATCGATGCAAGCCAGCTACTTGGGAAATACAAGGTGTGGTGTTACCACTTCACCCTGTACCCAAGGATGATGTGGCCTGTGAAGCTGTGCGAAGTAGCGTCATCAGCTGTAAGCCGGATGGAAGCCAAAGCCAACTCTTTCATCCGAAAATGGCTTGGCCTGCCACGGTGCTTCTCAGCTGCTGGCCTTTATGGATGGAACTCACTCCAGCTACCCCTGAAATCTATCACCCTGGGCTACAGGCAGGAGAAGGTAAGGCTGGTGATGGAGCTAAGAGACTCCTCCGACAGGGCAGTGGCGGATGGAAATGCCAGAGTCGAGACTGAAAGGAAATGGAGGGCCAAGGAGGACGTCCAGAAGGCAATGGGGAGACTGCAACACCAAGAAGTCGTGGGCATGGTCCAGACAGGCCGGGCAGGCCTTAGATGGACCGATCCACCAATCCTATGGTCCAAGGCAGGTAGGAAGGAGAGGAAGGACCTTATTGTTGCTGAGGTCACCAGGATTGAGCAAGAGGAGCTCAGAGTAAGGTCTGTGGCACAAGGGCAGCAGGGGAGGTGGACAACCTGGGAAGGTGTCTCGAGCCGAGCAATCAGCTGGGAAGATTTCTGTAAACTACCACAGGCTCAGCTCAGTGTTCTCATCAGGACGACATACGACACCCTCCCGAGCCGTAAAAACCTCCACCAATGGCTTGGCACAGAGCAATCCTGCGACCTCTGCGGGACCATCAATGCCTCACTCCAGCATGTTCTGTCAGGCTGCAAAATGGCGCTGACACAGGGTCGGCTTAGATGGCGGCACGACCAAGTGCTCAGCAAGCTGGCAGAGATGCTGGAGAAAAGTCGTCAGCAGGCAAACAACCAGAGTCCAGCAGAGTGCCAATGCAGGATCCACTTCCAAAGGCAGGGGGAACCTGTGACACATTCCAGCAAGAGACCATCCTCCAAATTATTAACACCAGGGGCGTCGTGGAAGATGGAAGTTGACCTGGGTAGGCAGCTCCAGTTCCCACAGGAGATATGCAGCACCACCTTAAGACCAGATGTGGTGCTGTGGTCTGCAGCTGTGAAATCAGTAGTAATGATTGAGCTGACAGTGCCATTGGAGGAGGGGCTGGAAGCTGTTTACGAGATAAAGAAGGCAAAGTATGCAGACCTGGTCGCGGAGTATAGAGAAAGTGGATGGAGTGTGAGGCTGTATCCGGTGGAGATGGGAGCCAGAGGCTTTGTGGGCAGAACAACACCACGCCTGCTCAAGGACTTGGGACGACGTGGAGCCACCCTGAGCAGATCCACCAAGGAGCTTTCAGAAGCAGCAGAGAAAGCTAGCCACTGGCTCTGGCTGAAACGACGCGACAAGGCTTGGAGAGCAACATCTAATTAGGTTTTGCTGCAGGGGGTGTCAGGGAGACGTCCCTGTTCACTGCCCCGCCACCGGGAGATGTTCTGGGCGAAGGGTCGAAACATCAATGAGAGGTGGTCCCCAGGTGAAGACCCTGCAGCAAAACCTTTTCTGGTATGCGATCAGGTTTAGGCCTGCCTCAGGGAAGAGGACGCCCCTACCATGCACAGTCCACCACAGGCACCGGTGGAGGTGCGACAGGCCTAAGGCCCAGCGGCAAGACCACCTTGCTGTAATTAAAATACATGCATGCATGCATGCATATATATATATATATATATATATATATATATATATATATATATATATATATATATATATATATATATATATATATATATATATATATATATATATATATATATATATATATATATATATATATATATATATATATATATATATATATATATATAGACATACATATTCAAACCCCGTTTTCATATTAGTTGGGAAATTGTGTTAGATGTAAATATAAACGGAATACAATATTTGCAAATCCTTTTCAATCCATATTCAATTGAATGCACTACAAAGACAAGATATTTGATGTTCAAACTCATAAACTTTATTTTTTTTTGCAAATAATAATTAACTTAGAATTTCATGGCTGCAACAAGTGCCAAAGTAGTTGGGAAAGGACATATTCACCCACTGTGTTACATCACATTTTCTTTTAACATCACTCAATAAACGTTTGGGAACTGAGTAAACTAATTGTTGAAGATTTGAAAGTGGAATTCTTCACCATTCTTGCTTGATGTACACCTTAAGTTGTTCAACAGTCCGGGGTTTCCGCTGTCGTATTTTACGTTTCATAATGTGCCACACATTTTCCATGGGAGACTGGTCTGGACTGAAGGCGGGGCAGGAAAGTACCCACACTCTTTTTTTACGAAGCCACGCTGTTGTAACACTTGTCTTGCTGAAATAAGCAGGGGCGTCCATGATAACGTTGCTTGGATGACAACATATGTTGCTCCAAAACCTGTATGTACCTTTCAGCATTAATGGTGTAAGTTACCCATGCCTTGGGCACAAATACACCCCCATACCATCACAGATGCTGGCTTTTGAACTTTGCGTCTATAACAATCCGAATGGTTATTTTCCTCTTTGTTCCAGAGGACACCATGTCCTCTGTTTCCAAATATAATTTGAAATGTGGACTTGTCAGACCACAGAACACCTTTCCACATTGCATCAGTCCATCATAGGTGAGCTCAGGCCCAGCCAAGCCGGCGACGTTTCAGGATATTGTTGATAAATGGGTTTGGCTTTGTTAGTAGTTTTAACTTGTACTTACAGATGTAGCGACCAACTGTAGTTACTGACAGTGGTTTTATGAAGTGTTCCTGAGCCCATGTGGTGATATCCTTTACACACTGATGTCGGTTTTTGATGCAGTACTGCCTGAGGGATCAAAAGTCTGTAATATAATCGCTGACGTGCAGTGATTTCTCCAGATTCTCTGAACTTTTTGATGATTTTACGGACCGTAGATGGTAAAATCCCTAAATTCCTTGCAATAGCTCGTTGAGAAATGTTGTTCTAAAACTGTTCAACAATTTGCTTACAAAGTGGTGACCCTCACCACATCCTTGTTTTTGAATTACTTAGCATTTCATGGAAGCTGCTTTTATACCCAATCATGGCACCCAACTGTTCCCTATTAGCCTGCACGCCTGTGGGATGTTCCATATTGGTGTTTGTTGAGCATTCCTCAACTTCATCAGTATTTATTGCCACTTTTCCCAACTTCTTTGTCACGTGTTGCTGGCATCAAATTCTAAAGTTAATGATTATTTGCAAAAAAAAAAAAAGTTTATCAGTTGAACATCAAATATGTTGTCTTTGAAGCATATTCAACTGAATATGGGTTGAAAATGATTTGCAAATCATTGTATTCCTTTACCATGAATTGATAAACGTGGACCCCGACTTAAACAAGTTGAAAAACTTATTCGGGTGTTACCATTTAGTGGTCAATTGTACGGAATATGTACTGAACTTTGCAATCTACTAATAAAAGTATCAATCAATCAATTATTCCGTTTATTTTTACATCCAACACAATTTCCCAACTCATATGGAAACAGGGTTTGTACTTTGTTAGTGTTAAAATTAAATCATGTTTTCACCTTCACGCCATGTCCCGAGTAATCCGTCTACCTTCCTGGGAGAACGACCCCGCAGTAAGCTGCGACCCCCCCCATCCTGACACCTATAATATGGGATGTTTAAACATCAGATCATTGTCTTCCAGAGAGCTTTTAGTTAATGAGGTTATTAGAGACGAGAATCTAAATGTCATTGGTCTCAGTGAGACTTTGCTCAAACCAGATTAATTTTTTCCGCTTTAAAGGCCCACTGAAACCCACTACTACCGACCACGCAGTCTGATAGTTTATACATCAATGATGAAATATTAACATTGCAACACATGCCAATACGGCTGGTTTAGTTTACTAAATTGCAATTTTAAATTTCCCGCAGAGTTTCTTGTTGAAAACGTCGCGGCATGATGACGCGTGCGTGTGACGTCCCGGGTTGCAGGGGACATATTAGCGCAGCACCATTTGCGGCTAAAACTTGTCTCTTATCATCGCGCAATTAAACAGTATTCTGGACATCTGTGTTGCTGAATCTTTTGCAATTTGTTCAATTAATAATGGAGAAGTCAAATAGAAAGATGGAGGTGGGAAGCTTTAGCCTTTAGCCACACAAACACACGGTGTTTCCGCATTTAAAATTTCCCGGAGGTGAAGCTTTGCTATGGATCAGAGCGGTCATGCGAAAATGGTTCCCGACCACTTGTCAACCGGCAAGGGGCGGCATGGCGTAGTGGGTAGAGCGGCCGTGCCAGAAACGTGAGGGTTGCAGGTTTGCTTCCCACCTATTGACATCAAAGTCCCCACCGTTGTGTCCCTGGGCAGGACACTTCACCCTTTGCCCCCGGTGCCGCTCACACTGGTGAATGAATAATTGGTGGTGGTCAGAGGGGCCGTAGGCGCAAACAGGCAGCCACGCTTCTGTCAGTCTACCCCAGGGCAGCTGTGGCTACAGATGTAGCTTACCACCACCAGGTGTGAATGAATGATGGGTTCCCACTTCTCTGTGAGCGCTTTGAGTATCCAACAATAGAAAAGCGCAATATAAATCTAATCCATTATTATCATTATTATTATTATTAGAAAATTGTGGTAAAAAGTCCCCTCTTACCAGAGATCAGCTGAGCTTGTGCCGTCCATGCAGCTGCCGTCGACTTCCCTTAGAGACTGGCGTCAACACACCCGTGGACACACCCCTCCGACTATCAGGTACTTTTTAATCTCACTAAAAAACTAGCAACACAATAGTAAGGGATTTACCAGAATTATCCTTGTAAATGTGTCTAAAAACATCTGAATCCTTCCCAATGCAATT